>NC_142197.1:24128000-24433000 GCF_026936395.1 Plectropomus leopardus | reverse complement strand
ATATCAGGAATAAAATATGTGTGTATATACAGCTCTCGAGAAGATTTTTCCCAAGCTTTTAAAATAAATAATTTATAAAATCTAGTTATCTTGCAATTTTTAGGACATTTCCTTGAACCCAGAGTTCAAGGGTGGAAATACCTGTGAAAGGAACCTGAATGCCAAACAAAAACAGAGATGACAATCCAGGTTTCAATGGGTGAAAGTTTGCATTCATATTTGTCTCTGTCTACCATCAATCTACCTTGTTTCATTGAGACTAATGTCAGAAAACCCAACATTAAAAACAAACGGGAGATAAGCTGTCTTATAGTACCTGTGAGTCTTCATGTTGTAGTTCCTGTTTGATTCTCAGAACTCTTTATCTTTATCTGTAAATCTCTTGCTCCGTGTTGGCCCCACTTTCCCTTTTAACTCATCTGGGATTTAACAGAATTTAGGAACAGCTCTTTATCTGTAAAATAATCCTCAACTCCAACCTTTCTCGCATTTTTTTTTCTTTTACGAGAATTTCTTGATCTGTCATGTATCATAACTCTCGCTGTGTATCAACAGATGACTGGGAGTCAGTGTGAGTCTGGCTGAGAGAACGAGATATGCTTTTGATGCCAATAAAGTCTACTGAACTGAATTGACAGAGACACACACAAAGAGAAAGAGACAGAAAGATAGAAAAAGAGAGACACAGACAGAGAGAGACAGACTTTCCCTTTCAGTGTGTTGCACTTAAGGCAATTAAAACAAATTCAGCCAATCCGCAGGAATGCAGCGCAACTTTACAATTTTGTCAAAATGCTGCAACTTTACTGCAGATTTGAATGAGTAAAACATAATTTCATTGAAATGCTGTATGCAGTGTATTGATTCACTCAGCCCCTTTTTGCCCCGCTGTCTCTCTTTCTCTCTGTTTACAATACTGCTGCAGGAGTGTGAGTTCTGTCCCTGGGACACACACACAGTGACAGGGCTAACTGTTAGGATCACATGGCTAACGTCACCAACAGCTATTCACAGATTCAATGTCAAAGTCGGGCCATTTCACTGTTCACTGTTTTGTGAAATTGTTAGTGAAATCAGGGAATGACATAATTTTTGTTTGCCAATGATGTAAATTTGTCGCAATTTTGGGTCACATTCATGTCCTGTTGTGTTTAGAGACTTTCATCAGTGATTTTTCACAGCAGAAAGGGCTGCTAATCTTTGTTAAAGCTTCAGATACATTGCCAAACATGGCTACATGCTAATGTCAGAGAAACATGTAATTTTTTGGTTGACAATGTTGTTCATTTTTCTCACTTTCAGATCATATTACTGCTGAAACATGTCCGGTTCAGTTTAGAAGCTTTTATTGCCAATTTTTACAGTAGAAAGTGTCGTTAGTCTCTGTAATTTTCCTGGAAAGCTGTATCAACACAAAGAGGGAAGCGTGACTCTACTAATGGACGAAAGGCTCATGTTTGTGACATCTCTAAATATAAACATTAATAGTGTCCTCCTTGGCTTAGCTGTAGCCTTACATTAGCTAGCTTAGTGGTGCTAAGAGCTAGCAGTAGATGCACTCTTCCCTCTGTGCAGTGATTCGGTTTCCCCTCACACTAACAAGAAAAAACTTGGTAGAAAATGGTAGAAACCTCAGGAAGGGCGACTGAGGAGAGATCCCTCTTCCAGGACGGACAGACATGCAATAGATGTCGTTAAAAACGATTAAATTACAATACCACAAGCCAAGTGCCATCTAGTTCCAGATTTTCATACAACGTAATAGGCCTACTTCTAATCTCTAATCTGTAAAAAATTATGTTTACACATAGCTGTTGTCTTAATTTTAATGCTGCTGTTATAAGATGCACATTTAAGAGAAATTTTTTAAAAAACATTTTAAGAACTAAGACAAGACAGTCTTAATTATGTAAGTAGTGAGTTAAGGAATGGTTGGGGTTAGGGGGGTTAGGGTCAGGGATCGCGGGAAGTTGGAGATTGAGCAGTTTCGTCAACTTTACACACACTAAAGCTATTACAACTTTGAAATAGTGGAACTGCAAAGTTCTGCAGACTCCGCAGCGTCCAGAGATTATTTAAATGTGTCTTTACCATCATGTTAAATATTGAATCCAGGTGCAGCTTCGTAAATGTAGTCCACTTTGCAGAGACGATGCAGTTAGGGCAAACAGAAAGAGACAGAGTGTGTGAATAAGGCCGAGCTCTGCCACAAGGACAGCAGTGTGCTCTGCAGGAGGGTAATGACAGTGACAGCGGCTGGCTGCAGTGAGGAGCTGAAATATGAAGAGCAGCAGAGAGCACGAAGAGCTCCAAGCAAAACCCCGACTCCCGTTCTCCAAGTAGATTAGAATGTCATGGGTGAGCTGTACTGCTGGGGGGAGGATAGGGGCGGTAAGGAGGTGGGCTTCACTGAAGAAGACGCTATGTGGAGGGGCGAGAAAGGTCAAAACATTTGGCCTGAGAGCATAAATGTTGAGCAACAAAAGACAGACCTCCTTTCATGTGTTAGTACATGCTGCACATGTTCCTTCATTTGAACTCCTTCACACTCAATAATCACTGTAATGGGCACATTTATTGGCCTCAGCCTGTGAAAATGCACTGTTTTGTGGAGGATTGTTGTGCTTTTTCCATATTTTGTGTCTTACATATAGTGTTGCAATGAAGGATGTTAATAATAAATGTGGTCAATTCGAATAATGAGGTAAACGTGTGCAGACGTAATGTCTGTGAGCAAATATTTTTATATATTTTTACATTTACTCTAGGTCATTCGACATGGACAGCAGTTAACACTTTAACCATATTACACTTTACACGTGATCAAATATTGATATTTTATGTTAGTTAATAAAAAAGTCTCCTACCAAACATTGGCATTTATGATGTCAAGGCGGCAACTTGTGTTATAAAATAACGCTGTTATCAGTGTCAGTATACCACCTTTTATGCTTTATAGTTTAAAGTTTGGTTGCTTGCTACAGCTAATAAATGCATATACTAAAATGTGCAACTACTTTAAGTAAATGGTAGCTGTAGGATATATATATATATATATATATATATATATATATATACCTATATATATATATATTTTTTTTTAACTGTCAATTGTTTCCATGCTTACCACCATTTCTGCTATCCTGAAACGTCACACAAACGTCACAACTTGGCAGTTTGGGGAATCATTGAAATTCCCCACTTGCAATTATGACTTTTGAGGGATGATTATTTGCTTGCATTTCATAAATACAGTAAATAAAATATTTCCAAGGAGCACATGAATGCAGAGCAGACTGGGCTTTTACAGGAGAGGAGCTTAAAGAGACAGGCGTAGATGGAGTCTTTTCAGGCAGAGGGTGAATACAGGCACACTCAAACACAAGATGAGGAGATAAAAAAAGTGTTTGGTGGCCATTAATGCATGCTCATGTCCTGATAGAAACCTTAAATACAAGTATGGACCTGTAAATGAGCAAAATATGCTCCCTTTAATATCTGGCTTTAACATCCGCTAACTAGCTAAGTTATGTCCCCCTCATGTGCCGACTCGCTTTTACAGTTTCAGTGTGATTCATTTCCTAAACCACTAAACTGTGTCCTCTTAGCATACACTCAGTGAATTACAGCTGCAGTGAAAAGAGCTTTTCCCCCCTGGATGTTGCCTCCCAGGTAACATAGCCTACATGTACAAGCTGCCCTTCTTTTGTGAACACCACTCAGGCCTCAACTCCTCTGCAACTGAGTGAAAAAATATATATATAATTCAGTGAAACTGTGACTAAGTGGCAGAGTACCCTTCAAACAAAAATTGCTTTAGTTCCCCAAAATGAACCATGACTGAAACATTTCATGTGACAAACAGGTGCAAATGGTGCTTAATGCAAGATATTCTCACTAATCCTATAATGCTGATGGAACACTAATATCCACTCTTCTATAATGGCGTGGTGGAAACAAACGCTAGGAAATATAATCAGCATAGAAATAAAACTGAATTTCAAAGACTGAAGCATTTTTCAGGCGGACTGTCCGAGAGCCATTTCTGACACATGCAGATGCTGATGTCTGAGCGTCACGGTATGAAGAGGGAGCTCATGTGGAACTTCCTGTCAGGAGGCCTGTCAGTCACACACTGTAACCGTGGTGACCCCTGACCCTTTACAGTGAGGCATGAACTTGGTGGACGCTGTTTGACAGCGGGTGACACCGTAGAAGTCAGGATTCATCTTGCTGAGCATCCACACTGTCTTGATTTGCTAAGTCATGTAGATTCTGTTTTTTTCTGATGTTTCTTGTATTACATAAAGCCCCCCCCCCCCATGTCTAATATTCTTTATTTTATTTCTCCAGTAAACCCTGCTGTTCCAGACTTTGGTTTTATCCATGCATGACTCATATACTGACCACATTGATTTGAAATTTCTTTTGTTATTCGTGGTCCCCAGAGGATGAACCCTGATGTTTCTGGTGATCACACTGATCTGTCCTCTCACACCACCATCTGGCCAGAATATCAGCTTTATACATGAGATTTCTCATAAAGTAGCTGGCCCTAAGGCTTGTTAAAAACATTCATGCTCCCCAGAGGTTACACCTTTTTTCATTCATTTATTCAACAATTATTTATACACAGGGCTCAATATGTGTATTACTTTATCATTTTCAGTGGCATTAACCCTGAAACACATTTTGAGTTTTACAAACTGTTGGAATGCAGAGATTGTAAACCTATTAATGACATTATTATTGCTTTTTAGTCCAAATATTAAGCAATACGCATTACATTAATGGCATAATGACAGCCAAAGAAAAAGGCCTTCGAAATTTGCTGTAAATCAAAGTTAATGCCAAATGTAATGAGACATTCCAACTGAAAAATTGCTTTAAAAATGTTTTGTTTTAAAAATGCTGTTCTTATGACATTATTATTGTTTTTGTAGTCCAAATATTAAGCAATATTACACAATAACTGTCATCAACAATGATTTTGAGAAAAAGGCCTCAAAATTTGCTGCAAATCAAAATTAATAGTAAATGTACGTTTGTAATTATATATTTCTACTGAAAAAAAATGCTTAAAAATGTTTTTAAAATGGGCAGACATTCTATTACATGTATGTTTTTGAGTTCTTGTTTGAATTCAATTTTCAAATTTTTATTGTTTGCTCCATTTAAAAACAAAATCTACTACACTTTATCAATGAGCAAAACAAGCCCATAACAGCATTACTTTAATCACAAATCACCTAATTTAAAAAAAAAACAGAAAAAAGAAAAGAAACACATGTATATTAAAACATATTGATTTATAGCTGATTTCTTAATCTCTTATTTCCTGCTGATTAGAATATTCCAATAAATAAACATGCAAGAGAAATACAGCAGAGAGTGAAATGTGCGACCACTGTCTCCCCTACTCCAGGGACTGTCTCGGGAAAAAAAAACTTTGGAATACTTTTATTTTGTAGCGAGTGGGGGGGGCTAACATACAAATGGGTGATATGGGAGAAAATTAGAAGCTTATATGGAGTCATATTTTAAGCATGACTCATATATAACAGAATGCACTGGAAATACTGGAAAAGTATCTTGTAAAAAAAATTTCTTTTAAAAAATCTGTGGTTGGGGAAATATTGAGAAACATTTTTGGTCTCTTGCATAACATGAACAGCATCTGGCCTCATGAAGCCGGGTTAAGATTGAGGCTTTGGCAAAAACAGCAGTGTGACTGGACCTTCCAGGAAAACAACACAGTTATTGTGAAAGGGGAGCAAAGTTGAGAAAAACAAGTGACCTAAGAGACTCTTGAGAAATAAGATATGTGAAAAACAAGATGTAATGGAAGAGAAAAGTTTGACATGCTTTCAAGACCAACAGTTTGTTGTACTTCTGTGAAGTTGCAACAAATCTACAAATGGTGAATAGACTTGCAATTGTCTGGTGCTTTTCTAGTCCACTCAATGCACATTCACCCATTCACACACCCATTCATACACTGGTGACTGCGGCTACCATACAAGGTGACACCTATTAATCAGTCTTTTAAACTTTTTAAAACAATCATTCACCGATGGAACAGCCTGTGGACTGGATGAGCTGCCGAGATCTAAACGCCAACCTTCTGAAAATTGCTCTACTTCCTGAGCCACAGCTACAGCAAGTTCACTGAAGTACTCCCTGACTCTATTATGTAGTATGCCTGTTTTATTATTCTTAAGTGTAATGAAGTAATTTCAGCAATGTAAGAAACACAAGCAATAGCATGTTGCAGAAAGACCAGAAAATGTGTCAGAAGAACTGCAATCTGTTTGACAAACGCAGTTAGCAAACAGTTAACAATGGACTTTACAACTTAGATTCTCTTTTTATGAAAAACTCCTTTGATTGTTTCGATCGGTGCACTCAAAGGAACATAAATAATCCACGAAGATCAAATGTTCAAAGGTAGGGAGTTTTTTTTGTTTCTGTTTTTCCATCTCTCTTGTTTATCATGTTGGGAGATCTACATGAATTATATTTGTGTTGCACATGGTTTCACTAAAATGAACTGAATTCTGGAGAACCTAACCAAGCTAAACATGTGCAGCATGTCCATACTGACAAAAGTATAAACATTTATATTTTGATGCGCAATGCCAAGCCACTAAGAAATAAAGTTAGCTCAGGCAAGTCGCTAGTGGGGACCAGAGGACCTGAGTAGGATAGGCTGAGTAGGACCAGAGTGCAATAGAGAAATGTTCACTGTTAGCTTGTCATCATGCCTTCACAAATTTATATTCAGAAAGCCAAGAACTTGTTTATGTAAAATCAAGCATAATCTCAAAAATGACCAGAGGTCGAAATGTTTGTAGAAATTCATGTTCATCACGTGATGAGTTGATGCAATATCCAGCTAATTTTAATAGAGCACACTTAATGAGATAAAAGGCCAACGGTGCACTGATGTTGGGTTCAAACTGGACCAATCTGCAACCTCTGAGGCTAAAAAAATTAAACCGGTGCGGAAGAGCTAAAAACTGTAGTTCCTGTACTGGCCACTAGAGGCTGGCTCCAGAACAGTCTCCATAGAAACCCATTTTAAAATGCCCAACTTTACAGCAGAAATAAACATGTATACAGCCTGGTACAAAAAACAGTTTTGGTCTCTATAGGTAATTCTAACACTCTTGAAAACTACATGGGGGGTGAGTTTTGTTATAACTCACGCCTTTACATTTAAAATAGGCTTAAAGTTACGCATATTTCAGGGTGTGGCTGCTTGAATGACAGACAGCGATACATCGCCACAGTCTGTGAGTCAGCTCCACAATCTTGTCCAAATATGGCCACTTCTGGCTCCAAAAAAACAAGACGGCAACAGCTGAAATGCTGAACTCAAGTCTAAAAAATGTCAATCCACAAACCAATGGGTGATATCACAGTAGTTATGTGCATTATTTACACAGTATATGTTATGGATGTGGAAGCGCTGCGACAGAAGGTGCCATGGCCCTGGGCTCCGCAGCAAGGCTGCACTCCACTGTAAGAGTTTTGGTCTATTTTCTCTGCCAAGCAATTCTGGCAAGTAAATACATTGATATTTTGTCATAAGCAATATAAACAATATATGATATACGATAAAAAAGACCTTCTTATAAATTATAGAAAATGAAAACTATGCTTACTTATTCCACATTTATGTCAACTGTGTCTAAACAGAAAGAGATGAGCACGCGCACGCACGCACACACACACACACACACACACACACACACACACACACACACACACACACACACACAAGCAGACAGAGATAGAGCTCTGGAAACAAGCAGAGGAACATAACTGCTTAATGAGCGGCATGGAAAAATGCGCTTCTGGTGTGAACGGCCAGGCAACTGCCCTCGAGTCAACTGACATATGAGGGCGCTCCGGTGTCCAGCATGAACCCGGCATGACACCGATGTAGGTCAGGGCCAGTTGTTGCTCTACTTTGAGCAATATTTCCCCTTCTTCCTGCACCCTGACAGCCCCTCTGTCAGGTCAGATCACCTCTCAGCATGTCCTCTGTCAAGAGACAGATCCTGCAGGTCACTCCCATTACAGGTTATTAATTGAAGAGGACAAATGGGGAGCAAAACCCCTCATGGCGTACTCTAGAAGAATCTCCCTCCGGGTGACGATGTCCTGTGAGTCTACTGCATTACTACCCCTCTCCTGCATGAATACATAGCTGAACTACATGCGCCTTCACATTGTGCCTGCAGCACAGACCGACGGACAGATATAGGAGAAGACAGCTGGTGGTGATAGCTGACTGCTGGAAACCTAAGGAAATTGTCGTTTTTTTTTTTTTTTTTCAAAAACATGGAAGGAAAGAAATAAGCAATGGCAAAAAGCAACTTCAGAAGAAATGACCCCAAAATTAACAAGGAATTAGTACATAGTACAAGGAATTGCCTGAAAATTAGCAACAAAAAAAGAAGAAAGAAAAAAAGAAAAAACAAGGACATGACCTGAAAAATTATAATAATTTACTGTAACATTATTTAAAATATTAAGTATAGTGATAAAAATAAATTATAGTTATAAAGATTTTCCCTAGCTTTTCACCTTAAAGATTTTCAAATAGCTTCTTAAAAAAATAAAATAAAATAAAATAAAATAAAGTAAAATAAAATAAAATAAAATAAAATAAAATAAAATAAAAATAAAAATAAAAATAAACCAATTTCTTGCAATTTGTGGAACATTTTTCAACAAGTTGGTCAATGCCACTTTTCCCATATTTTTGAATGAAGTCAAACCAATTTTCACAATATTTAAAGGTTTAAATACATGTGAAAGACAAGTCGATCAAGGTTTCAAAGTGTTAAAGAGTATTAGATCTTGTGTTGCCACCACACAAGATACAACATAAATCAGATAGATCAGAACAAAAATCAGAAAATTCAACACCACACACACAGAGACACGCATAATTCCACAGAGAAGAGTTGTGCAAGCTCTAAAATAGAAGTACAGGAGGCGCATTGTGACAAACCAGCTTTGGGAATGAGACAACATATACAGACAAGATTACTCCTGAAACGAAACATCATTTATTAAAACTAAAGTAGCCACAAGGGAACAATAATGTGCAGACCCACAAAAGAATAAGTAAGGTGGGTGTCAAGTATAGGCTGAGAGACGCAGTGAGCACATTGTCCAGCTTTTATATCCTTGGAGAGCCAGGTGAACTATGTGACCCTACATGTCAGACAAATTCCTGTTGAAGTTGGTCACGATAGTCTCAAAGACAGTTTTAGGGGTGTCACACTGTGCGTCTGCACTGAAAGGTACAACAGGTACAGACTCTCAATGAGCCCCAGATGCATACCAGTTCAGCCTGACTTGTTACTACAAGCTCTTCTACTCCAAAAACTACAATTCGGCGCAGCTATCTGGGGTGAAACTGTTAAGGCACAGACGCTATGAGACCAATTTGCCACAGAGACTCTGACATCTACCGCACTAAACAAAATGTAGCACCTGCGCAGTGACACAAGCCTCGGGTGTCCGTCCAATGCTGCACCACTGTAGTAGATGTACCTGAATTGGAAAGCAAAAGTAATGTAATAGAAACAGCTATATATTCTGAACCTGAAGCTGCTCATTATTTTTTCTGGGAAAAAAAGCCATGTCATGACTGTTTCTTCATATTGACTCGTCTCATTGTGGATGGTCACAACGAAAGAATGCCAAGTCGTTTCATCTCCTCCACTGAGAGCTCACCGTCCCTGTGTCACTTGTTCATGGAAAAGGCGGAGGCGTAACGTGTGATCACCGAGATAAAAGCCTGATGTGGCGGCTGGATTGCTTTTAAACCCTTGTAAATGATCAAAATAGAGCTTAGAACTCTAGTTTTTAGCTGTATCTGTGGATTTCCTTCATTTAAAAAAACCCACTTGAAACATTAAAAAAGTTTTTGTGATGCCCTGCAGCATGTGATATCGAGGCCAAAGGCACCCTTTAGCATCTTTACTTTGCTATGATGATGGACGCACGCAGATGCAGCAGCCGTTAGGTCCTCAAATCCTTGCTACTTTTTTGCTATATTTGACTTTTTAAACTCTATGGTCCCTTCTGCTGAAGCATGACTTTTCTGCGATAGAGAAAAGCAACATCAGGAAAAGTTGTGTGTGCTCTGCGCACATTTTCACAGAGACATGGTTAACCCCTGACATCCCGGATCAAGCTGTTGCACTGGGTTGGCGGACCTTGTTCAGAGTCGACAGGACGCAAGACTACGATGCAAATTTAAAAAATGCACTGCAGGAATTGTATATTGCCACCAGCAGCAACATGTCCAAGCAACCGGGTGGAATTTTCACAATAGCTGGTGATTTTAATCAACTCATCCTTCAACTCAAAAGATGTAGCAGGATCAAGGACAAGTTTTAATTTCATTTTTTAAACTTTGTTTTAATGCCAAAAGCAACCAATGTAGTAAAAAAGAGTGAGAAAATCAGTGTATAGAACAGGAGGGATGGGGTGGATAAGTCAAACTACACAAGTCTTTGACCCAGCAGTCTGCATTTTGTGTCCTGTTTAAGTCAATTTTGTTTGACTGTAATGCTACGTAACTTAGGCACACATGTCAAGTATGACACCAAAAGTCAGTTTTAAGGTTACAGTTTTAACGTTACTTTATTAACATATGGTTGTTGTGCATAATGTTATTGTTACATGACAAAAGTACTTATTTTAACTAAAAACATGTTCTTTTGTTGTCACCTAACCAAATAGTTTGCTGCCTTAACAAAACACAACACAACATTAAACTCATGTTTTAATGTGTTTTAGCTGTGCGTCACACAGAGATGCTAAAGGGTGCCCTGTGCATCACTGAGACATTTAAATAGAAATAAAAAGAGCTAGAAAATAGACGCAGCATTAATTAGTACCCCGAAATAAATAAAGTTATCCTTTGAAAAACATGAATTTTTGAAATAAAAACCATTTTGTTAATTAATTTACTCAACTATATTCAGTCATTTATATATTTATATTTACATTTACTTAGAACTTTTTAACTATTTTCTCATGTGTTTATTTCAGGATTTATTTTATAGTCATATTAATTTATTTAATAAGCATATTTATATATGCATGTATGAATTTATTCACTTATTTACTATTGAATAAAATGGCATTCCATACTTGTGGGGTTCACAGTTAATAAAACTTTGGATAAATTTGGCTAAAAATTAAAACAAAAATGACAGACGAGAGCCGGACAATCATTTCTTTTCCTCCATCAACAATAACTGTGAATACTACACTGATGAACAGTTCAACAGGACCATTGAGACAGAGGGCAAACTCTCCATCATCCATTTATTAATATTGGACCAGACCTTGCAAAGAAAATCCCAGATCATGGGCCTTCTGATGTTAATGTTGAAAATTTAATCAAGAGAAATCCTTCCTCAATGTTCCTTAGTGCTGTGGATGAGAGTAAGAGTAATAAAAGAGAGTAAAAGATCAACTGAATTATAATGATATTGACATGTTTGTGATTAAAAAGGTAATTGAGGGGATTTCTAAACCATTCACATACATCTGTAACTCGTCCTTTCAAACCAGAACATTTCCAAACAAAATGAAAACAGCAATGGTTATTCCCCTGTACAAATCTGGCAACAGTCACCATTTCACAAATTACAGACCCGTCTCATTACTACCTCAATTTTCCAAAATCCTTGAAAAACTTTTCAATAGCCGTCTCATAGATAAACACAGTATACTAAATAATAATCAGTATGGGTTCAGGGCAAAAAAATCAACTTCACATGCATTAATAGATTCAGTAGAGGATATCACTAATGCCCTAGACAATAAACAATATGCAGTAGGGTGATTCATAGATTTAAAAAAGCTTTCAATACCATCAACCATGAACTCTTAATAAAAAAAAAACGGAAAGATACGGAATCAGGGGTATTGTCTTTAACTGGATTAGAAGCTATTTGAGCAGGAGGCAACAGTTTGTGAAGCTTGGTGATTGTTGCTCTTCATGTTTGGACACTGTTTGTGGTGTCCCCCAGGGGCCAGTATTGGGACCCAAACTGTTTTTAATGTATATCTGTATGTATATATTTATGTAATGTATCAATAATACGAAAGCTTGTTTTATTTGCAGATGATACAAACATTATTATTATCAGTAGTATTACTATTTCTGTTTCTGGGGGTGCATAAAAATAGATAAACTTTGATTTGCTTATGGAGAATGTAAATGCTTATGTAAAACTTTAATATGGTTTTGGTTTTGAGAACTTTATTAATGTATATTTCAGAAGAAGGGGGGAAAAACCCACAATTGTCTTGTATTCTTGGAATCTGTTCTAATTTTGCATTACATGTTCAAAATAAAATGCTAAAATGAAATGAAAATGACGAGCGATGAAAAGTACAGTACAAGGATGTGTAAAAATATTTCAGCATTATTTATATGCCATTATTAAATGAATTTAATGCTGTGAAGGCACAACAATTGTATTGCCAAAGAATATTAGGTTAGAAAACACAACATTCATCCCAATCTAATGTGATTTCTGGTATCAACCATGCATACCTCCGGTCCTCTACGCGAAAACAGAGACAGATCATTTTGTTGTTTGAACAGATACAGATGATGATGTCCCTGTCCACCTGTAGTTGCAGCATCACTATCGGTCCATGAAAACAGGTCAACAGAGCAGCTGGTTCAGCCTGACCCTCTGTATGCAAACTCAGGACCCCAACATGTCCTACGACAACTGACACGAATACAGCAGCTGACTTGTTGCGCCTGCATACAGGTTAGCTTGTGTTTCTGGGTGACTGAGCATTGTCAGGTCCGATGTGGATACCTCGCTGAGAGATCTGTTTAAACCCTGATGCACAGTTTGATGCATGTCTCTGCAGCTGTCAGCCTGTCTGTCTTGGTCTGTGGATCTCAGATCGGTTTTTGCAGCTGGCAGGATTCAGACAGGGCACACGCTGGTGCTGGGAGCTGTCAGGTATCATCCATGCCTCTGCATTTGACTACATTTCACCTCCCCTGGAAGTTTGGGGAGCATTAGAGATGGATATACCTGAGGTTATACTGTGTTATGCTCTCTAAGGAGAGAGGATACGGGAAGAAGCAGTGCAGTCAAAACTTTTGGTGTGCTGTTGATGTTAGAAATGTCATTTTTGCATTACACAGTGTTTAAGTTATGTCTTACATCTTGATATTGTTATTTTTTATGGGACATATGGGACTTTAACCCTTAGGGGCGCATTTTAGGCACTTTTCATTCTTCATTTTTTGATAATTTTGGCTGTGTTCATGCACATGGCATACATGTTGGCAAGATTGTGTATTTTTGTTTTATCTTGGAATTTGCAACTCAGCTCCTACAATAAGTCTAAAATAAACTGTGTAAACACAGTCAAGAAGAAAGAAGAAGAAGAATTAAAAAAAGAAAAGTTCTGCACTGTATTATTTTTAGGAGTCATTCTGGGCATTCGCCTTAGAATTAGCAATTTTTTAATATTTTCCACCTAATAATGTCTTTTTTTTTAATTTATTTATTTATTTTTTTTACAATATTTGAATTTGGCATTCACTGATATATCCCACGCTGTAATAATAATAAAAAAATCTACTTTGCATGCAGTATGTTAAAAATACTTCTTTTTTAAAAATCGAAAAACACAGTGGCATTATGACAAAAATTTTCAAAGACAAAAGCCGTCACTGAATGGTGCTGAATGCTGATTAAAATTCTGAATTTAATATCAGTCATTATGACTGATATTGGTTGGTTGTTTTTTGCACTTTGCACTTTTTTTCATTTTTTTTGTACTTTTTTTTTTTTTTATCAAATTCTTCCTAATTTGTTGGGGCATTTCTTCTTTCATTGCTAGTTGCCTTCTTCCCATGTTTTGTGAAGAAATCAAGAAAATTCGCTCTGGTTGCTGAGATATTTTAGTCTGGACTGAAGTGGTGGTGCTAAAAGGTTAACGCTGTTGCAGGAAGCAGAAGAGACACTTGTGGTTGTGTGGGGGTGGGGTGGGAGGGTGGAGGGGGGCTGTGTGTCTGTGTCCTGCTGGGGGTGATGAGAGGTACATCTGCTCCCATATCATTAGCTGATTTAGTCCAGGTGAACCTGAATGAGTTCTCCACTTGTGGCTCAATGAACATCAGATAGTGTGTTTCACAGCGTGTGACTGTGACACTGTCAGAGACCAATCAGCACACATGATGAGTCATTTAGTCACGCTAACAGCTGCAGAAGGCCTCTGTTTTATGGGCCAAAATAGAAATATGTAGCATGTCATCCCAGTTCCACTATCATATCTCATATTTATCTGTCTAAGATGTGTCCGGCCAGTTACATTCAGCGAGGCACAAATGATACATGACATATAGAGTGTACTCTGTCCATATACTAATGTGAAACAACAGACTGTTAGTCTGGGAGAAATCTGAGCCATGCCATATATCCAGGATACACAGACATATCTAGGATCACGTCATAAGGTGGGTTTTCATTAACCCTCAAACTGCGTGAATTGAAATTGCGAATATAAAATTGCCAAATAGAAACACGTCAATTTAGAAACAACTCTTGTGTTCAGTTTGTGATACGTGTCTTGTCAAGTTGATGTTTTTTTTCCTTGTTTTTGAAAGAAATCCCACTTTCTCAGGTTTTAGAGGTTTAAATGATGGTTGAAGGTGTCTAAATACAATGCATAAAGATATGGGGAAATAAAGAAAAAAGTCTATCCAGGTGTTAAAGGGTTAAATGTATCGTTTAGTTTATTTATCTAAAGGGATCAATGTGCATTAACTGAGCCGTCTTAGTCACCCGTCACCTGATCTGAACACAGAGCGGACTATGACTAGTCTTGGAGACTGGGTGTCTCTATTAGAGATGGAAATTAATTTACACTGACATTTAAAAAATCATTTAACTGACTCCAGAGAGACAGACAGAGAGAGAAAGAGGAAGCTAAAACTTTTAATTAGTACTTCTTCTTTTTAATTCACTGTAATTGTCAGGTTTTTCAGTGAAGTGTATGAAGCTGCACTGCAGACTGGAGTCTCTGCTGATAGTGACACCTGAAGAAGAACATGTGGCCGCTGTCACATAAACTGTGTACACTAACATGCATGTCCCTCAGAGGGCAAAAGTTTTGAGGTGTTGTGGCAGATTTGGTACGACTAGCAAAAGACCAGTTGCACCTTTAGTAGAGCAGCTGTCATTGATTAAAGTTTCAGAACACATTCTGTGAGCGAGAAACAGGGGAACTAAACATACAGTAGAACGTCAAATAAAAGCTCAATTAAACACCCAGTCCCTTTTACTAACTGGGTATGGTGACACATTTTGACAGTTAAAGGCCTGTTTCAATTACAGGCTCTGTCTGGTTACCATGCAGTTCATTTTTATAGAAGTACTTTAGATGTATAAATGGGATGTTAGCTGGAGATATTGTTAGTTAGCTGCTTAGATCACACATACAATATGTATAAATGTTGAAATTTTTGTCCTTATGGACATGCTACACACATGGCTAGCTTGGTAAGATTCTCTACAATTCAATTATTTAGATAATTTACAGAAAGAAGACAGAATTATCTGCATAGTAAACAAAAAAATGCAAAAAGAGATTAGCAGATGTAGAAGACCACTTTTAAATAAGCCAGGAAGCAAATGTCCAGTGAACTTCATAATTATCATAATTACATATTTAAAATTATTTTTTTTACAGAATTAATTTTTTTTTTTTAAGCAAATGTTAAGTCATTCTTGCTTTGTTTTGTTGGGGTTTTTTTTTGTCAATTTTTCAGGTAACTGGTTGGGACTTTATTTTTTTGTTTTTTTAACAGATTTCTAGTTAACTTCTAGGTCATTTCTTCTTTTGTTGCTCATTACCTTCCTCACATTTTTTTAATAAATAAATAAAGCTAATTTGCCCAAGTAAGAATTAAATACATTTTTATCTTTAAATTTTTAATTTTCAAAGGTGTTTTTACTGTCTAGGATTTTTGTTTGTTTTGTTTATTAGTTTGTCAAATTTTCAAGTAATTTTCTTTACAGATTTCTTGCTAACAAGGTCCTTTCTTCTTTTGTTGCTCACTAAAAAAAAAAAAAAAATCAAATAAAGCTAATTTACCCAGGTTTCAAAGGGTAAAATAAATAATCTGATTGTATTTCCATCTTTGCTGAGCAAAAGTTTTGTGTGAAAGTAATTAAAAGTCTGTCCCATTTAGACGCCTGTCTCAAATATAACGCCGTTGTGTTCAAAGATTTAAGCAAATAATTAACTGAAGTTTTACGGTAAATGAGTGAAATCATAAAATGTTGAGCAGAACAATAAACACCATAACTTTACTAATGTTTAAAAAAAAGAAAGAATGATTGGAAAATAAGAGACGCAGAAGATCACAACAGCCTCTGTGTTCAAAGACAAAAGCCGTCACTGAATGGTGCTGATTGCTGATGCTGCGCTGTGAATAACTTTGGATAATAAGCACTCGTTTGTTTACTGTATCAGCGTATGACAGGCTGCTGTCTGTCTGCTTTTCTCTGCTGCTTAATAGGTTGTATTGTTTGGCTCTGTGCTGCAATTCCCTTTTAATTACGTTCTCTGCTCGCGGACCAATGGCCCAATGAAACGTTATTTCATAAAAGGGAAATGGCTTTTGGTGCCTGTGAGGAAATGTTATTTCCTCGCTCAGATAGACGGAGGGGGAAACGTCCTGTCGGTAACAGCTCACAGATTGCCTGTTTGCAGCCGCGGATACTCCTGCACACTGAATCTATATTGCAGGAGCTCAGTGTTGGAACAGGGAGCTGCTGGATCTTCAGTTTGGGACCTGGAGCAATTTACTTTTTGTCGAAGCTTCATAGTTCTACTTTAATACCTATATTTTTCAGACTGGCTTTTAACAACCCCCAAAATAGTGAAGGTATATGGTCATATGAACGCAATTTATCGTAACACGTCTTGTTGTTGCACTGCATTGTGGTCATCTAAGGCTACTGAGACCGGCTTCTCTGCTCCACCACAAAGAAAACTCCTGCAGCAGTTACCTTCCAACAGCGCTATTAGAGAAAGTGAGCTACATTCGGTTGGCCACACATTGACACAATAGTGAAAACTCCCAAAAAAATGTTTGATAGTGTCTGTCAAATGTTAACCCTTTGAAACCTGGGACGACATCCCTTTCCTTGTGCCGCTTTTCAGTATGCCCTTTGAACCCAGAGCAAACTGGTTTAAGTTCTTTCAAAAGTTGTCACCATGCTCCCAGATCTTGGCAGGTAACCCTTTGAAACTGTTTGATTGTTTGATTTCTTTCAAAAACACAGGGAAAAAGGCAATGGCAAACTTGGCAAAAAATTACCTAAAAATTAGTTTTGAAAAGGTGGAAAGGATGATGAGAACAGATATATTCAAAATATCTGTATATATATATATATATATATATATATATATATATATATACATATATATATATATATATATATATATATATAGATAGATAGATATATATAGATATATATAGATATATAGTTAGGTCTTTGTTAGGTCATTTTCTTGCTTATTTCGTTGCTTTTTTTTGCTTTTTTCCATATGATTTAAATATTACTTTTTCAAAAAAGAGAGGTCGATGATGAGAAAATTATCAAAAAAAAGGGAAAACATGACCAGAAAATATATTTATAATTATAATAATTACAATAATTTTGTATTTAAAATGGTGTTACAGAAAAAAGCATAAAAAAATGTATAAAACAAATAATAATGTTTTTTCAGCACATTTTCTTGCTTGTTCTGTTTTTTATTTTTATTTTTACATGCAATTTTCTTGTTACATATTTACTTTTTTTTCCACAAAATTTTGGGTTATTTCTTATTTAGTTGCTTGTTGCCTTCTTCTGGTGATATTGAAAGAAATCAAACCTGATTGCTAAGGTGTCAAAGGGTTAAAGTAGTGTCGTGCAATATTATTATTATAATCATTATTATTATTATTATGGCAGGGCCCTTTAAGGCAGACTGGTCTGAGAATTTTTATGGCTAAACTGGTTTAACTGGCCATATAAAGCTTGCCTCAATACAACCTACTGCAATGTCACGAGTCACATCTGTGCACATGTTTTTGGGATCAGGCAGTGACTAAGCATTTCTGATGAGAGTGTTGGTGGAGTTTCAGAGAGATTGAGATTTGCTGAGGTTTTGCTACTGTAAGCATGTGGCCCTGTCACACAGGCTGCCTGCAGCCACAACTCGTTGGGGAGTAGAAATAGAGCTTAATTTCATTACCCCATGCCAACTGCCACTGGGGAGAAAACAATGGACTGGGAAGATCTAATTATGCGAGGTAGCAGGGAGGAGGGGAAAGGTGGGTGTGACGGAGATGAGCTGGCAGCGTCGACAGCACAGTCGATGTCTTTACACATATGTGCTATTTGCTGAGGAAGCCCTCACACGCGCCCTGTGGCACTCGTGGCACCGTAGCGAAGCCTTGTGCTTCCCTCTCGGGTGGGGGGCCATATGGGTGATTTCATGGTGTGTCAGTCAGTGGCAGTGCGAGCACCCCTGCAGGTTGAGTCAGGGGCCCGAGGGAGGGGTAGACTGAGGACGGAAGGGGAATCATCATTGACAGTCGTCTCCCGGAGAACATCGGACACATGGGTCCCTGCGGAGCTGCTGGTCGGAGGTCGATGCCAGGGCGATGGGAGCGAGATGACACCATGGGTCTAACCGGGGGCCCAGGGCGGGGCCAGCATCTGTCAGTCACCTCTCTCTGGGAGGCATGTTCTGAGCAACGATGGTGACAGGATAGCTGGCATATGGGAGAGTAACTACAGCGGCACGCTCTTATCAGCTGTCCATCACCATGGCAACAATAGATGGAACTAAGTTGATGCTAGATAGTCCCACCCAAATTACAAGAGTGTGTCACCTCATCCTACTGTTCTGTGATTGGCTAGTAATTGTCATGATGAAACATAAAGGTCTGAGGTGGTTAAGGTTAGGGTAAGGAGGTCATCCTTAGGGTGAGCACTATACTAGCCAATCACAGCACAACAAGGCAGGATCAGGCTTTTATTGGATACATTCTAGCACCTACCACTGAACTCTGATACTGACACATAAACATCAAAACAGTGACTGTCATATTTATGAAACTTCACATGTGCACAACAGGATGAACAAGGTTTTGCTATTCAAATATAGAGTAGCAAAAACTACCAACTTAGTGCAATAGGGTCATTATAATCCATAGTTCATTCTCTCATGTCAGAGGTGGAGGACTTAAGTCACATGACTTGACGTGTTATAATTTTGAGGACTTGAGACTTGCTTGACTAAAATCTATAAAAAGGCAGGTTTGCATGAAATTGTGAATACAAAATATGCCTAATGGAAACACATTAATTTTGAAAAAAATTATATATCACGAAATAAGTTTTTATGCTCGCATAAGGTGGTATGTCAGGGGATTTATGAAAGCCACATTTCGCAAAACAGCAATGGAAACACTTTTCTGGCTTTCGTAGATCACATGTTGTATGACAAGGAGTCACATGACATTAATAATAACATGATGCGGTACGTGCGGATGAAGGAAGAGACCGAAATTTTCTTAATTCTTAAGAAACTACAGCCATCTTAGATTTAAAACAGCAACGAAATGTTGTTGTTTATCAAGACCTCAAAGCAAACATGAGGGAAAGGGGCTTCCAGACGCTGTGCAAAATATTGTGATCCCAGTGGAAAACCTAACCCGCTCCCACGTATAAGGGGCTTGCCTTTCCATTATAGCTCCATAACACGCCTACATGGCCTTGGATTGGAAATAATGACGGCTAGTGTGGTGGCTGCAATAGAAATAAAGCATAGAGCAATGCATGAGGTAGCTAGGATGGATAGTCCAATAATAATAAAATCTGGATCTAAAGATCAAATTGTCTATGAATGTCCCTTTCTATGACCACCACAACATCCAACTTCATCCATCACTACAAAACCAAGAAAGAAAGGTTGCTTACTTTTGGCAGGGACTGTGCAGATAGCATTTTTCTGATTCTTTCTGATTACTTTGAAACAGCATGCATCCAAATCAAATATAGCTATTTTGTCATTGGCTCTACAAAGGGTTTCCTCCTTCATGTTCTCTCCGGATGTGTAATGGTGACTGGTGTTTGTTTGCTTTGTTCCCAAATACGTTGCTATGAATCATGTGCATATTTTAGCATTTTCGGACAAGCTACTGTGGCCTCCAGTTACTTGTAAAAAGTTTGGACTGCAGATTGGCGTCTTTCCTCTGATCAGTAGCTCTGTTTGGGATCATCTCTGTACTCCAGCATGCTCCCCACTGTAAAGCTAGTGAAAGCCGGTCTGGGCTGCATTTTATCAGAGGTTATGACATTAACAACAGTACCTCTGTTTTGACTTTAGAGTCCTGGAGATCTGTGAGGCTAAATCATGATTTAAGAGAGCCACCCTTTATTGTTGTTCATTTACGAGGCTTTTTATTGACTACCACAATTTAAGACATAAGATTTATAAGTCATAAGCAAGCTGAACCAGTTTTTATAAATGTTGAAATTAAAGCTCAACCTACCATGACCACTGTTTTTAACTGGTTTAAATGTAGGAACTGGGGTAGATCAACAGAATTTGAAGACTTGACTTGTGAGCTGTTTGATTTTTGCCACAATAAATTGAGCTTGAGTTTTTCTTGTGGTGCAAGTGTAGTATGTCTGAAACCCCCTACCAAACCTTTAAACACATTTGCCTTAAGCAATGTTGACAGAAAGTTTTTGGTCAGTACAGACTTAGGTCAGTACCAGGCTTACAAGAGGCCTTAGAGGTCAGATACTTGACCTCCACAGCTGCCTATCTTTGTGCTTGATCTGGGCAGATTTAGTGTTTCTTCTCGGGGATGTGCGGTTGTATAGTTAGGGAGACAGGCAAGATAATTTTGGGTAAACAGGGTGAGCAAACTTGTTTGTTCTACTTTGGGACCAATAGAATCTTCTCTCGCACATAGATGTTTGCAAAATGACCTTATTTGGTAATATGTAGTGTCTTCTTAAGGAGGACTAAGGGTGGTTAGGTACCAGCCTCAGACAAGGACACTTTCAGAACCTCTGGGCAGCATACACGGTGCCATACTCTGTATGTTTAACTGTGATTCTCTCTGATCGAGTCTTTATTAAATACTGTGTGTACTTCATTGAGATCTCCCAAGTTCTTTGTCAGTCATTGAATCCCCTGCATTGAAAAACTGCACTTGGCAAACATGATGGGAGAAGACCCCGAAAACTTCACCCAGGAGGACTTAGATAACCGTTTTTTTCCTCATCAAATGTGATGACACTTTGCACAAACTACTTTTCAAGCATACTAAGACCTCAGCAACTGTCTGCTCAGAAACAACCTCTCCCTTTTCAGTCGTGTCCCTCTCCAGGTTGAGTATTCTCATCCTGGAACTTTTCAGTCTTTATCGCTCTGCCTGTCCACTACCTGTCCCTAAACTCCTCATTGAACCACACCTGTCCTTGTTGCCTTACAAGCTTTTCAGCTTGTTCCTGTTCTCTGTTCCTGTCTGTCTGCCTGCTCTTATTCTGCAAACCTACTGCTGCCATTTGTGTCCTGAGGCACAGCTGCTAAGGCTTCCTGTTGAATTTGTTTGCCTCTTGACTGCCTTCAAATTGCTCAAATGTAAGCCTGTCCATTGACCATTCCCTCTTTTAAAAGCCCTTAAACTCAACCTTTTCTGCCTCTGTGTGGTTGCATCTGGTCCTTGATGTCTGTACCTTGAACTGTGACCAAGCGGCTGATAAAAACACCACAAAGCACATGTGGATCAAAAAAATGTAGTCATTAAAAAACACAAATGCCTTCTAAGGAGCCGAGCAACTACAGTATGAAATGTCATGAATCATCATGAGTTTCTGTTGCTGTATGAATTATGCAACCTTTAATGTCCTTTTGAATATATTTGCACAAAAGCAGTTGATGATAACTCACAATGATTCACAGTTTATTTGACTGAAATTTCAAAACCTTGCTCAAAACTTGGTAAAAAAAAAAAGGATTTTCTAGCAAATAAAATTGCAAAAGTAATTGTCATGACAATCTGATCGGTGACTGTGTAGATATCTAGGCAGTTCTCATTCCAAAGTCATCAAATTCTACCGTTCTTGCAGTGATTTCAGCGTAAAATCTTAACACCAAAAGCCACCTTGCGTGGCTATATGACACGCCGCCAGCCGGTGTTAGCTGAAAACACGGCCAGACTGAAACATCTGCAATGTTGCAATACACCGCTACATGGCTGGACAGCAACTGCCATAACAGCATGATATGCAGACAGGTGGTTATCAGTTGACAACGTTGCCAGACAGAACCTGTCACGGCCGTATGATTCGCCACTGGATGGAGTCAGGTTGAAACGTTTGCCGGTAATGACACCAGGATAAGAAATACTTATATATTGATCCCTGGGGGTAATTAGGGTTCGTTACAGTTGCTCTGATGCCAACAGTAGAGAATTATAATAGAATATAGTAGATATAAATGTATTTTAAAATACCGATTATAAAATAGAATAGAGTAAAAATAAACACAATAAGCACAAATATGCGAATATTAAAAATGTATTCAAAATATGTACGGTATAATTTGCTGAGTGTGTAAAGTGTGTAAAAATATGATGTAGAATACAGTAATAAAAACAATTAGCATACTAATTAGCATTAGTATGTCAATATTTAAAAGTTATAAATATATAAAATATAATGTGCTGAGTGTGTAAAAACAATATAAGGAGAACAAAGGCCCTATAGGGCCAGTGAGGGGCAGTGGATGGATCCAGCAAACCCTGGACTTTCATGCCGGAGTCTGGTGTTTGCTTCCTGTCTGAATGTGATGTTTTTTCTATATCTTAATACATGCCTCTTTAGTTTAAACCTAACCATTCATGCATCTGTAGCATAACCCACAATGTGCTTTTGTTGACATTAGTAGTAGTAGTGGCATCCCAGAATGTCAACAGCAGACCATTAGGATACCTTGAGCGTTATAAGTAGATGCAGAAGTCCACTGATAAAGCAGCAATATGTGACAACTTGGCATGAGAACATAAGATAATTAACTCTGGACCAAAGTGTAAGAACGACCCCCCTGTTAGTCTCCACTAACTCTAATGAATATGCTCGGAATCAGGACAGGATCTTTATCAGAGTCATTTAGCTCTTCCAAGCTTAATAGGCGACCAAGACTGTGTGAGCAGGGTAATGATTTCTATTAATCAAGGTCAGGAACTACAATCAAAAAGGATAAAGCAATGAAAAGCAGCAGCTTCTGCTAAATGAATTCATATCTCAAAGCATTTGATAGTCATAAAACAGAGAAAGGAACCTGCTGGCAAAGAGTAAAAAAGGAAATTGTCCAATCTGGTGCCTCAGGAAGCCGAATCCCTCCCCTGCCAAGCTGTGTGACATATTCCGCCGCTAATATACAATATGATTCTCTATCTAAAAGGCTGTGGAGTGCAGAGAGGACTGCACGCTGCAGATGGAGCAGAGGCGCTGACAGCCAATCACTGTGCCGCATCATTAAAGTGTTGCTTTGTGCACGGCGCTGTCTTTATGGCTGTTGTGCGTCCCTTTGACAGGGCCATTCCGCTGGCACTGCCGATAAAACGGGACTTTGTGTGACTCAGCATTTTTTTTAAGAGAAGATTTTCTTAATCTTATCCAGGACCGACGCCAAGTTGTCGAGCGAGCGTCGCTCCAGCCTGGACCCCGCCGAAAAAGCTGCTTGAATGATTCAAATGCAGGACAGGAAGCAGTGAGGAGAGAAGGAGAGGAGGAGAAAACAGTGAAAGGCAGAGCTGGAGGAGAAAGAGAAAGAGAGAGAGATACTAAAAGCTCTTAGCCATTAATATCTGCAGTTGTAGACGCTGTAAGCATGGAAATGAGAGTGTCGCTCATTTAGACGAGCTGCACAGAGCTGAGAGCTTAAGCAGTGATAGGAACAGAGAGGAAATGACATGATGGTTCTGGTTAACTCTCAGTAGATTAATGCATCCTTTTGCAAAAGGTGAACGTAGAAATGATTTCACAGAAAAATCTATTCATCTAGTTGATAAAAACAGGCCTCAACAGAGCATGAATAGCAGAGGTTTCGAAAAATATGACAGTAGTATTCAAGCAATGATCAATGGGTCACAAAACACAGGGTTTATCTTCTGGAGGCCATGAATACACAGAGAATTATGATGAAATTATTGTTTTAGAGCTCTAACACACCAGGCCAGTGTTTTAACGCTTTATGGTGATGTGTCCCAAATAGATGGCATTAGTTGGCTCTTGGTGGTTTTAAGCCTTTTAAGCAAGATGATAAAAATAGACCTAAATATTTAAATAGCAGAGATTTTTAAAGAAAAATCTGCCATTGTGCTCAAGCTAGGGTCAGGTGATAACAAAACACAGGGTTTATCCTCTGGAGGTCATAAATATACAGAGATTCTTAATGAAATTAATAGTTTAGGAGCCCTGACATACCAGGCTGATTGTTGGCCATTAGTCAGTGTCATATTATTGGCACTAGTCGGCCATTGTCTGTAGCTTTTCAGTGTTACAAACCTGGCTCACTGGTTTGCAACAAAGAGAGAGTCCACACAAAGTTTGCCAGGGAATAAGGAGATGTTTATTTAACTAAACATAATTAAAAGGAAAATAAGGTGCATATCAGTAGATCAGTGTGTGAGGTGGAATGAGGTGTGTGTGTGTGTGTGTGTGCGCAACAAACAAAGAACAAACCAAATTCAGCTAAACCATGTCAGCCATGTGGCGTCAGCTGCTCAACCACCAGAGAGAGAGAGCAGAGTGACTCCAGCAGCCCTTTTATAGAGGTAGGCCCCGCCTATAGGTGTGGCCAGCCATTTAGACGGCCCAACTACTCTAGGGCTGCAGCAAAGGAAGAAGCTGAGGAGAGAGGCACAGATTAGTGAGGCCGTCACATCAGCCTATTCAGTATTTCAGCATAGGAGCCCACTGGTGAGAGAAATCTGTTTTACTAGCAGTTCAGTTTAATGTGCTAACTGGCAAACGTCCAGTTTTGCTTTTTAAATGATGAATACAGATTACCAATCCCTGCTGGTATGGAGAGTTACTTCCTCTCACTCAGCCGCATAAGGTATGTACTAGTTGGCTGTCGGCTGTAGTCATTACGGTGCATTCAAGTGCAACCTTTTGGCCAAGAAACAGGTAACATGAGGCACCGCAACATTTGGCTTTTGCTGCCACTAGTTATTTGATGTTTGTGTGGTGCGTTGGGGCCTTTAGAAAGATCTTTTTAATATGTGAAAAGTGTTGGCCAAGAGGAAATATTGGCCTGATGGAAAGAGGAAAAGTCAGCATGATCATCTTGGTCCATCCTCTGGAGAGGATAAATACCCCATGTCTTGGCAGTCTGTGATCTTATTTTGGACCAAGTGTTGGATGTAGGTTAGCTGAGGCCTGTCACTGGATGGGACCGACTGTGCAATTTGACGTGCGTCAACCAACATGATGTGCCTCAAAGCACTGCTGGTGTGTGTGCTTCAGGCAGCAGGTGCTTAGACCAAAATCAGTCCTGTGACAAACAGAGCAAAGGGCTGCTCTCAGACTTCTGAAATGCTAAAACACTACACAGCAGTTTATAATACTCTGACACAGCATTTTACAGCTATAGTAAATTATTATGGCGGCCATTACTAAATCTTTCATCCTGACTATCACAAGCTGCAACAGTAGAAATACAGCTTTCAAAAGTAATCCACCATGAAATCTGCTTGCATAAATGTGACTGGCCAACTCAGCACCTTGCCAGATGATTATGCCAGCGGCGTAAATATCTGTAATGCAACAGGTGCAGTGCAATGGGGCCAGAAGCTGTCAGGGGCCCATGTAGGAGGTGCTTTTTTATGTGATTTGGAGTAACCAGTCTGTGGGGGGTTGAGTCCGGGCCAGGCTGTTAGAGTTGGGAGCTGTCCGTGGTGCTGAACAGAAGCATGGTGTTTTTTGGCCTCACCCCTGTTATGTATCTCTGTGCATGTGTGTGCACATGCTTGTGTTTGAGGCAAGTTGGGAGTCCTATGAAATATTTTTGCACCGGTGCCAAGCACAATTATGTTACACTGCTGGATGATGGGTTATGATGCAGGAAAAGCTGAGTCAGGTACTACTTTTTTGCCAGGTGACCCTGCATTATTTTGCCGGAGCCCTTTGTGTTGGCACTGCACTGTATCTATTATTAGGCTTCATTCAAATAACTGAGAGAGCTGAATTTTTTTGTGGTTTAAATAGAAAACAGTGGGTGTAGTTTGATGTGTGTCACACACATGCCATCATTATACAGATGTGGTGATAGTATTGGCCTTTGTGCATAAGCACTAGGACGCTGTCACAGCATTGCAGTGTGAAAGGCTGGTCCAGCTCTGAAAGGCAACAGTGTCAAAGCTCACTGTGACACAAAACACTGTAGGACAGAACTGCAGCGAGGAAGGACACTGATGTTATCTACAGTCAGCAAGTGTGCATGCGTGTGTGTATGTGTGTGTGAAAGAGAGAGAGAGGGGGACGGAGAGAGAGAAAGATGAAGTGCTGACCCTTCAGCCAGGTTGCCAATCTGATTTTTCTGTAGAACAGTGTTTTCAAAGACACCAAGTATCTGTCTTTGGCTGCCATTTATTATATTTTAGGCAGCTACAGCGGGCTGAAGCGGCAGGTGAAGCAGTGTCTTCTAAAGGTACCGGATATTAAACTGAAAAGCATGAAACACACATGAAGTTTATAGAAAGAAAAATACGGTTTTTCATTTCATTACCATAACGTGTTGGACAGATGCCCTGAACACGAGGCGGGATTATATTTTCCCAGACTACTGCATGCACCACAAGACGAGGATGAATTTGTCAGAAACAATCTTACGTTAGGATGTCATTTTGCCCCTCCAGGAGGTCCCTTGCCTTCCTGTTTATGGCTCTCCATATAAGTTTACCTTGACTGTTTAAAGGCATTTTGCTATTGGACAACAGGGAAGTCCATGGCTGCGTCCAAAAAAAAAAGCTATGCAAATTTTTTCTATGTCCAAAACCTTAATATGGAACCAACAGTACGTGAATTTTATACTGTTTACAGGGGAATACTACAGTATGCAAACACTGGATGTAACACCTGCCACAATGCAATGCGGTAGAGACAATAATGTTCATACAGTTCATACCAACTGACTAACCAACCAACCGACTGACTGACTGACTGACTGACTGACTAACTGATTGATTGATCAATGCTTTAATCAATTTCAATTTTGTTCTTCTATCTGAGACTGTATGGTAACACTGGACTAACACCTTCAACAACAAATGGGGTAGAGATAACAACTTTCATACCAGACATACCACCTGACCAATCAACCAACTGACTGACTGGCTGACCAACTGACAAAATGACCAATTCATGGATGCTTTAAAGGCAAAACAATTTCAATTTTGATCTTCTATCCGAATAAAGAGACAGAGACACATAATGTTGTTGGCTTGACAGATGCAGAGATAATGATGTCTCTGTACAATACTCTGCATCACAAATATTTCTACATAACAGCATAAAAATTTAACCATTTAACACTTTCTAAGATATTTCATTCTTGCCCCAGTGATGGGTTGACACATGGCCCGACATCCATGAGCTAGCTTGGCTAAAATGTAATTGGGATGACATACATGTTCTCGGTAGCAGGATCACCTCGGGGTACCCTGCCTGTCCACAGTAGGGATTGGCTCCTGACAATTTAGAGAAATCAATGGTTTCAAAAAGTGGTTGGCTTGTTACACCTTCATACATTCTTATAATCTGTTCACCAGGAAAGAAAAGTCTCAAGAGAGCTTTCTTGATCTTTGGAGATAGATCACAGCTCTCATTACAGAGTCTACAAACATCTCTGAGGTTTCTTCTAAGTTTGCCAGTAAAAGCACTGAGACACTGTACTGTTGCTGTGGAGACTGGTTTCACAAAATGAGTTTTTCTTTTATCAGTATTTCAGATATCCCACGTTATAATGTCACAGCCGAACAGCAGTCTGTGGCTACTTTTTTTGAATTCCAATCATATCAGTCAAAGCCGCTGCTTTTTTGGACAGTTTGGATCAGACTTCAATCAAAACCTCTGTGTGCAAGACAACTGTAGATTGAAACCTTATCAAAAGTTAACGCAGATAGTTTAAACATCCTAACCCTAAAACATAAGGAAACAACAAAATAAATATTTTAGATCAAGATGTTGCTGCTTGGGTTGGACAGCTTTTTCATTTTAATTGGATTTTTCATTTTTTATTTATTAATGTATTATTTATGCATATTATAAATTCTTCATCATTCTTTTAACAGCGACAGATCATGCCCGCGCCCTACCCAAAAATAACAGAAAGAACACAGTAACCCCTTATTTATTTTACAAATTTTCATTCATTCATTTATTCATTTTCCGTAACCGCTTGTCCTCACGAGGGTCGCGGGGGGGCTGGAGCCAATCCCAGCTGTCATTGGGCGGAAGGTGGGGTACACCCTGGACAGGTCGCCAGACTATCACAGGGCCGACACATATAGACAGACAACCATACACGCTCACAGTCACACCTAAGGGCAATTTAGAGTCACCAATCAACCTGACCTGCATGTCTTTGGACTGTGGGAGGAAGCCAGATAACCCGAAGAGAACCTACGCGGGCACAGGGACCGAACCCCGTTCCTACCCAGGATCGAACCAGGGAACCTCTTGCTCTGAGACAACAGTGCCGCCCTTTCAATTTTCAATTAACATAAATATTCTATTTATTCTTTGAGTCCTTTTGTCATTGATTTTCAAACTGTCATTCCCTTTTTGTTAACACATAATCTGACCGCTCTTACCTAAGTCTCTTTTAGCTAACTCATGTGTTTTCTTATTTCTATCCACCTTTAACCCTATATTTGTATTACTTTTTAAGGACACAAATGAGATTTTAACAAGTGAATAACTTTTAAACCCATGTGCCTGTGCCCTCGGAGCATCTGTTTATTTTTATCTTCCCCTAACCCTAACTCTAATCTTACACTATTGCCCTGAACAAATGCAGACCACCAAAATGGCCCTCTTTTTTACACATAAAAGTATAGAACTCAAACTGGTCTTCAAGGACAAGACAACACAGTGGCTGAGAGGCTCTGCTTCTTTTTGGCATTAATCTATCCGGAACCTGAGGGCCCGAGGTGCCTCCATTTCCGCCGCTCATCCTGTCACTGAAGAACGTCTGGAATACTCTGTGATTTTATCTTAATAGGAAGCCGGCCGGCGCTAGCAGGAGTGAAGAGAGACGAGGAACGGTGGCAGGATGAGAGCGGCCATGGAAGACGGCGAAAGTAATTACTTCTTAAATTGTGAGAGATAGATTAAGGAGACAGAGGGCAAAGAAGTACACTTTCCCTCTCAGCTGCAGGGGAGATGAACTGATGATGTGACAGATGTAACTGAGTGTTGCCATCACAGTACCTACGGTGAGGTAAGATATGTTTAAGGACTACTAAAGTACAATGATGTTAATGATTATTATTTGTAATAAAATCAAAATCAGAATATTTTTAACTGGAAAGGCACTTTGCCTTGTTAGTAATGCAGACAACATGACTAAGTGGGCAACTGCTCCTTGGCCCCAGACCAATAGGAGCAGTGGTGTGTCCAGATTTTTTTTACTGGGGTAGTCCAAGTGGGGCACTGACTTATGCAGGTGTGGCATGTTGCAGGCATAAACGTTGTCACAACTTCAATTAACCATTTTTGTCTCTACTACCCATACCTGCTTAGTTACTAACATTCCAAGGTCTATTCATGTTTATAGTTTAGTTTAAAATATAAATAGACCTACTAATCACAACACAGGCACACAAATATAAAATAAGGCTTCCATACTGTTAAAGAAATTGTTCCTCTAAAAGTAAATAGTCCAATAAGTCAGAGCAGATGACTGTGACATGTGGGGTCCCACAGGGGTCCATTTTGGGACCCCTCTTGTTTAATCTCTATATTCTTGCATTAGGCCAAATCATGCAAAATAACAAAGTAGCCTACCGCAATTATGCAGATGACATGCAAATACACATATCACTTTCACCAGGTGATTATGAACTGTAGAATGTCTTTGTCACTGTATTGAGCAAATCATCAACTGGATGCATCAAAACTTTCTCCAGACCAACTTTATTGTCTTTGGGCCACAGAAAGAAAGGCAGAGCGTCCGCTCTCACCTTGAATTCGCTCTCTCATAACTCAGAGTCAAGCAAGAAACCTCTGGTTATCCTGGACTCTGGTTCAAATTTCCACAGTCTGCTTTGCCTTGCCTTTACAATAGCAAGTAAAACATGTAAATAAAAGTTTAAGTGCCAAAAAATTTAAATAAACAAATCTGTGTGAATGAAATTTTTAGCAGTTGTATTCTTCTGTTTGTAAAATTTTCCGGGGTAGACACTACTCTGGCACATTACTGCCTCTCAGATTTAAGACTGAATTGCACCCATAAACAAAAAATTCACTTCACTGAAACAGTTCAAACAGACTGGCCAGACAGCCAATCATAATGAGTTAGCAATCCAAATGTCAGAGATATGTGTAACAGACATGACGACACTTGAGGAGGTTGTTATCATGTTAATGCTGAGATCAAGGCCTCTAAATCAAGCCCATCAGGACAATGAGGAGTACATGTTTCTTGTGCTGCCAATGCGAGAGATTGATGATAAAAAGCACCACTATTACTTTCGACAGCTATCAAGCATAAACGTAGTTAACAGCAAGCATATCTCGGGCCAAACAGTGTCCAAAAAGGCACATCAAAGTAAAAAATAAAGAAAGAAAAAAATAAAAAATGTTATCAAGGCTTGTGGTACATTTGGGTAAACCAAAACACAATCTGGGTGGCATCAATATAAAGAAACCATAAATAACCATATATAAAGAAAATAATTAGGATTATATTTTATGACGTTGTGTATGACATGTTTTTGTTGTGCCAATAATGGCTGAAGTTAACAACACCTTACACACATACACACACACATATATTCTTGTTTTTCTTCATATGAGAAGTAAACCAGAAAGTAAATGAAAACACCTCAAATACTTTAAATAAAAGAGGTATAAAACACTGTCAATATTGTTTGACTGACAACAAAGGATATGCTTCAAAGTTCATTATTGATTTTTCACCCAACATGGATAAGAAGACCTTTAAGTGCTCGGGCAAAAATGGAAAAAAAATCACTGACAACTTAAGAAACTCAAAGCCCATGTGATGATGAAAAGCTCTAAAACAGCAGGTGAGATTGTCATGTCAACTGCCCCAGACACTAACAAGCCCTTTTTTTAACAGTGGCATCTGTGTTGTCATCTAAGTCTGCCATCAAACATGGCCCTTAAGTATTTGCCAGTCTGAATGCTTCCCTCTCTTCCTCCATATGTGCATACGTTCCAGACACAGTTCAAGCTTGTATACCTGCTCAAAGTGAACAGGCCTGCTGGGTTTCCTCCAGGACTTGGTCTCTGGAGGCTCCAGCTCCAGCTTGGGCTCTAACTGCGTCTTCCATCTATCTAAAGAGGACGTTTTTCTCTTTCCAAAAGCAGAGCGGGTGAGAGCCAGAGTAAAACTGTGGGAGGAGAAGGCAGACGGAGAGAGTCGATGTGAGTGGGACGGACGAGCAAACAGTGAGGAAAAGATTCCGCTTCAGACGGAGAGACTCCCACCCATCCACCAGCTCCTGTTTGAAGCCGAGTCAACAGACTAACTGAGAATTATAGCCGTTTTTATAGCTATGCAATGCTGAAAGAGCTTGTTTTTTTTTTTTTTTAGCAGAAAGTATAATTACTACTATACATCTTGCAAGCATGTATACAGCTCAGGGTGTTTGTTTTCACCCTGTATTGGAGCTGTGGGTAGAAGGAGGCTGACAGACGGCTGAGAAACAGACATACCGTGTGTTAAACGCGCTGTTCCTCATGTTCTACTGCTGCCATGCCAATGATTGGCCAGTGGTCAGATGACCTGCAGCCATGTCCTACTGGACGGATAACAGCAAGCGATATTTTTAAATTGCCGATAAAACACAGCTCTGAGATGACTGCGTTTCCACTGAGTGATGTTTTAGGACTTCTCCTCAGGTGATAGCATTCCAAGAAACATGTGATGGATGTTCAAAACATTAGCAGCTTTATTTCTATTGCAGCCACCACACTAGCCGTCATTATTTCCAATCCAGGGCCACATAGGCGAGTTATGTGGGGGATAATTGAAAGGCGAGCCCCTTATTCGTGGGAGTGGCCACGTAGGAGGAATTTCTGGGAGCCCATAGTCCACGATTTCACATTTAACTTTTAAAAAGTTATGTGATGCAATAACACACTCATGGGAGTCAGTTCCTACTGACAAGCACATAGCCATAGCATCATGTGACCTAGAAAAAACAAAAAAGTGTATCAGTTGCAATTCTGCGAAATATGGCTTTTTCAAATGGCCTGACATTTGCACAGTTTGAGGGTTAATGTAAATATGTACACTTTAACTAGTATTGTTTTTTTTTAGGTGGCTAAAATATGTTTTTCTGCAGCCCCATCCACTGCAGGACATCGCTTAGCTTCCGTGCTCCCAATCGAATTATCTAGGTGTGCTTGTCCGACTTTGAGAAAGTCCGATTTCAGTCAGACTAACATGACTACATGTATTATAAAAGTCCAGTTTTAGTCGGACTAAAACAATAATTCAACTTTTTCCAACATCATGTAAACATACTGAGCATCTGAGTTGAGAACTAGAATTTTTTTGGATTGGAAGGCATGCCAGAGAGGAGTAGTGTAAGTGTGATGTCATAGGAGATGATCAGGTCAACCTGTAGGATAAATATTTTAAATGAATGTAGGATAAAGGAGGATTTGGAAATATTTTTCCAGGATGGATAAAGATTAAAATCGTGTGAACTGGGGGTGAAATGAGGTAAAAAGTGAAGCCTTGCCATGTCCAACAACACTCTCTGTCTTTTCTCTTTCAGAATCCAGCAGCTTGTCCTTTGTCAGCACATGCTTCAACTGTTTAAGGAGGACTCTGTTTCTATTCTCCCGAGTCAGAGAGGGAGAGAGCGGAGAGGGAGATGACCTTGGTTTCTCAGACTGTGGAGCGGCCCGCTGCCCACGTGCACCGAGGAGATAAGCGGCAGTGCTGAGAAGCCAACTTGACAAACCCTGACGCCACACGGCTCTAAAGCTGGACACACAGTCTTTGCACTGCACTCAGATAGGCTGTGTGTATACAGCGACACTGTGGGACTGGCTTATGTGATGCTTCCATTCAACATCTGTCCACCCACACACAACCCACTCTTATCTGCCCTATATACTGACTCATTTTAAACCAACTTTAATTACAGTTGCATGGCTGCAAATAATGGAGCTTAAAACGAAGTAGTGACAGCAAATGTGCACAAGCTATTTTCAGTCTGCCCGGCCATTGTTGCATTGTTTGTTCATCCAGCCGATGTGACCCCCGCTGGAATTTGCAGGTAAATAAACAAACAGGGCACAATGTAAAGCTTAGAGTGGATCTGTCTCTGCCAGCAGGGAGAGCTTGCTCCTTAAAGCTTCAGCTTAGAGAAAAAAAGAGCCGACAATCTCTTCTGGCTTCAGGTCTTTCTGTTTCAGGGCTCGTATGTCAGCTAAATCACTGGCATCCATTCAGAGGTAATCTGATTACAGTTGCAAGATGGATGGATTTATGAAAGAATGGTCTTTGGAATAGTTTTTCTCTAAGGTCTAAACCAGGCTGTTGGGATTTGCAATCCCTATTTGTCACCATGTTGACAAAGGTTAGTATATACTGTATGTATGCTTATACAGTAGCAAGCATATTATACATTTACTGTCATGGGATTTGGGTTTCCCATAGTGTGAATGCAAGCATGTAATTGCAAATGCTTACAGTAGTGCCCCCGAATTTTTTTTATATGGGTGGGCACTAAGATGGTGCCACTAAAAATCTTGGAGTGGCACACGAAAATCTAAAGCAGTAACTGAGTGCTCTTAAAAAGCACTTGAGACTTGAGCAAACTGGCATGATTTCTTTCAAAAACACTGGAGGAATGCAATGAAGAATATGAAATAACAAACGACAAATAAAGAAAAAAATATCAAGAAATTACTAAAAAGTACAAGAAATTACTATGATTATAAATTTATTTATATTATATATATATTATATTTATTTTATTATTTAATTTATTTTTATATTATAAATTAATAAAAACAAACAAAAAAAAATCAAAAACCCACAAAAAAGAGTTAAAAAACCAACAACAAAAATTACCTTTGAAAAAGAGCATAATTTTTTGGTTACGATAATTATAAAGATAATTTCAAATATTGTTTTTCTCTTGCTTTTTTGCCCCCAGACATTTTTCTCTCGATTTTTAAAAATAATTTTCTAAATCTACTAATTTCTTGCAATCTACTGCAAGTTGCTCCTTGCCTTTTTCATGATATTTAAAAAAAAGATCCAATTTGCTCAGGGTTCAAAGTTTTAAATACTTATGAAAGGTATTTGAAAGCAACAAAAGAAAAGTGATGTCACTCCAGGTTTCAGGTTTCATTAAAGACCATAGGCTTGTTGAAAACAATGTCAATAGGGGAGTTTAGGAATTGCATACTGACATACTTTGGTTTCTTATTTTAAAGTCATTATTACTAATTTTCTGATGTACATAGACTAATAGGATACAGTTAAGTTTGTGCATTCTATAACAAGCCTGCTGTATACATGTGCTCTGCAATTCATTGCTCTTCAAATAGGCTGGTTTTTCCCTTTCCTAAAAGTGACAAGTATAAAGCTTTACGTTGAAGGAGTACACATATTGTAAGGAGCAAAACATTTGCTGGAAACCTTCTCAAGTTTAGGGGAGACTCGTGGGTACTCACATAGCCCATTTTTTATTCAGATATTTTGAGGAAAGAGTTCAAGGGACCCCGCTGAAAATGACCATGCCAGTTGCTCCCTCAGTAATTATTATTAAGCCCTTGCAGCCATGCCGAAATGGCTGGTACCAATGGCTGCGTTAGGTCGTCAACTTTCACAAGACAGAACTACCTTCGTTATAGTCTAAAATCTAAGGGCACCATACCGTCTTGATGACAGTGATGTTGCCTTTATTTATTTATTTTTTTGCCAGGAGCTGGCAGCAATTGTATCAGGATGGCTATGTACCTGCCTTAGGGTGCCACTGCCGAAGGCCCCAGTTCACTGTTTGGCAATTAGTGTGAATTGAAATGGAATGGGCTTTAAGGTGTCTCCAACCTTTTTCCCTCAAAACTAATTTAATATGTATTTTATACTTCCGTATGTTTGCATAATGCATATTCTTAAGCGCACGACAGCAAGAAATATCGGCTTCCAATTGCCAGGTGGGGCCAATGCGGGCATAGCAATTAATCAGGGTGGCCATGGCACACCTGAGAAAGGGTTGCATGTTTGAACAGAGAACATGAGAAAAGCACATCTCACCCTGAGAAGCAAAAACAGATTTCCTACAAATCTAGATAAATCCAGTGTGACTGAACAGAATCTGGCCTTCAGGCTCTCTATATGATAAACAATATAAAGTGGGGAGTAGAGCACAGTGCAGAAGCCTATTGCTGGATTATCCCAGCTCCCATGAAAGCATTGGAAAACAACACCATGATCCCAACAAAGACTGTTTGTGAGTTATGTATTTCACTTCACCACAATAAAGCAAAAAAAGCTCCAGCGACTATCATTCTTTAGAGGGGAAGATGGTTAAGAACCTGACAATCAAGATTTTTAGTGCATCATGAGTTGCTTTCAGGTTTTGTTATGGAAAAACTGTGCATTGAAAAGTCATCAACAAAAGGTCAGGATGGAAGATGATTAAGCTTTAAGCACATCAGAGAGGTGTGAAATTCAAGCAATGTTAAAATATGGTACCAGCCAACAATAGTGTTGCCAGTGCTTTCCCACTGGCATTGCCTCCATTTTTGAGTATATCTCAAAGGTCTGTTGTCAACTTCTGTCTAGCTGTAGGTGTACCTTGAAAGATAATTCAAATCTATTTAATCTTGGGTCTTTTTTGTACTTTTCATTACTATTAGTTTTGATAACTTTGTACTCACCAAATCATTTGCCAAGTCCTAAGAACTTGTTGAAATGAAAATTACTTGATGCCGCAGCTTGGTTTTTTCTTGGCTGGCCTGGGGATTTGGTTGGAACTTGCATAAGTTCTCCAACCAAAATGACAAAGCGCATTGTTTTTTATTGCCTTTTAACAATGTCCCACACGTTATTTTCTAATCTGGCCTACCCAACAGGACAACATTATTTTTCATAAATCAACATTCCCTGCTAAAGTTCTGGTTTAGATTATGTGGTTTGGGTTCTTTCTTCCAGTTCGTCATATATGCCCTATGCTTTAAACTGTGTTGCTTTAGGTTACCCTTTATTGTAAAATTTGGATGTGTCAGTTTGTGTTTCAATTTCTGCTAGTTAAATGCTATAGTGTCTTTCAAAATAAACTTCTTTCTTCATAGGAAAAACAGATGTCCCCTGGGTGAAAGTCCATTGTGTATCCCCTTCAGAGTCACGTGAATTGATTCTTGAAAGTCTACAGACATGACTGATATTAACCAAGATCTTTCCCGTACCCTAACCAAGTGCTTTTGACTAAACCCAGGTGGATGTGCCCAACAAGCACAGGACTTTGACCCAGGAGACCAGCATTCTTGTCACCTGTGAAACTTAAATTCAGCATTGAGTTATAATGTCACGTCCATCGTGAGTTGTTAGGTAAGTAAACCAAGATTGTTTCCTAACCCTATCCAAGTTGTTTTGACTAAACTCAGGTGGATGAGCCAAACAAGCACAGGACTTTGACCAAGGAGACCAGTGTGTGTCCTATGTGAAACTAAAATTCAACTTTGAGTTATGTCACGTCCGTCATCAGTCATGTGAGTTGGTAGTCATGTTGATCACTACCTTTCTAAACCTAAACCAAATGGTTTTGTTGCCTAAACCCAACCGCCATCCCCTTCTATGTCACATGTTCAAATCACATGATTTACCACCAACTCATTCTGCATTAAGATACCCTGATCCCCTGCATCAAGATAGAACACAAAAAGCTGCTCACAACCATAAAATGTTTACAAATAGGGATGAGATCACATTGAGAAGGTCATATCTATTGTATTTAAATACGTAGTACAAAGTTTCCAAGTGTTTTCTATAATGCTTAATATCCCAAATTTTCCTTTCCAACTGCAATGTCAACAAGGAGCTAATCCCCCGAGTGCTCCCCTGGAAAGAGATTACTCAACAAAACAGCAACTTTAACAGAGACTAAATGCATTCTGTATCCCTTCATATGATGGAGGCAGAGAGGAGGTGGCTAACTTTGAGCTAATTACAGTAAACTAGGGGGATAGCAGTGCACTGTGAAATCTTATGTGGCAGTTGGTCATAGTAAGCTAAGCTCTCTCTCTTCTTTTTCTTCTTTTCTCAGTCAGGGTAAATGACTTGAGGATTTCTGAGCTGGTGGATACAGAAGCTCTGTGATGTGACTAACTGGATTAACAGTTAGCCAGGACTTCATGGAAGGAAAATGCAGTGCGGATTCATCACCCCCCCTTGCTGCAATGGTAACAAGACTGGCGACAGCAATAAATGTATGGAGGATACACTCATACTGGAACTACACACACAACTTAACTGTAATTACAATCTGAGGATGGAGAAAAAGTGGGCACTGTTTTATACCGTGAGGTATCAGTGAACCAAAAACTACAGTGTTTATGAAACTCAGGGACAATGCGACTTTTCTATCTGGTCTGACTGTTGTTCCAGACTTGACCATGGACTGTATATGAAGATAGCCAAAATATTGCCAATATGCTGCTTTCAATCATAATCAGCATAATTTGTAACCAGTTTTAACGCAGTTGAGTTCTTGCCCGTACATCCATACAGTTAAATGTGAGTGCATCGATTGGCACATATGGCTATTAGGATATCAGACCTCCTTTTTTAAAACATAAAATGACTCATTAAAACCAAATTTATCAGAAAAACTGTCAGCCTGAAGAGAACTACCCACATAGAGAAAACACTTTCATCTTTTAGTTTCGCTAACATAAATGACACAGGGTTTATGACCTATTCTGTGGCCAACAAAAAGGGGGCAACTGGGATTTATCAGAAGTATCAATATATCACTGATATAGTTAAAGTTTGGGTAGGTTTGAAGTTAGCAGGGACACTTAATATCAAAAGCAAAGTGAAGACATTGTCAGTATATAATATCATATTTGTACAGTGATCATTTTGGAGGATTGTGGGAGGAAGAATTTTAGTAGCTCTTCCATGAAAGTGTTCCTTTTAAACTCACTGATTATTGATGAAGTCAGTATTTGGTCTATCAAGTGCTTTTAACCTAAGAGATTTTGGTGACCAGGAGAAAAGCAAATAATTGTCCAAACATCATCATCGTCTTTATTCCTTATGAAATTACTTGGAAGTCACAGAAAATATGCATGAAAAAGATCACATCCGTAGATTGCATGCATGCTTTTCTTCCAAACTAACTGAGGTGCATTATCTTGAACAGCTGTCACCACCAGTGTCCTACTAAAAAACAAGGCATTTAATGCTAATTTAATGGCTCTGTTTACTGTTTTTTTTGTCAGCCTCTGCTTAACTGTAGACTCTTGTCCTACACACTCCACAACACACCCACGCAAATGCCCCCCGGCATAAAAGAGAGGACAGATTATGTGACGGATTGCGATGTTTAGCCTATCACTCCATCATAAATATACAGCTTTGTGCGGTACAGTCAGTGGGGGTGGAGGAGGAGGAGGACGGTGTCTGTCCCGGAGAGGAGCTGCTGAGCAGAGACAGGGAGGAGGGCTGTCTCTGTGAGCAGATTTGGTGAGGTGCAGCCTGGCACTGCTTTGAAGTCTGTGAAGTGCTGCTGCAGACAAGCATGAGATGGGACTTTCAGTTTACAATTACTCATGGCTCTGTGCAGATATGAGGAGACGGAATTTGCTCAGCCGGCAAGATTTGTCAGTCCCATTCTGCAAATAACAAGCTGCCTGTCAATTTTCTTTACATGTCATGTGGCATGTTACATAACATATGTTATATATGTCACATTCACCTTGTTGTATTTCAGTATGCTCTGTGCCACCATTATCTAAACGCCAAGATCCGCCGCCGACTCCAGCAACTGTAGGGAACCCTAAAAAAGCACTTTGATTTAATATATGCTGATGGCACTTGCTTTTTGAGATTTATGCTCAATTCCAATACGCCCCTTGACCCTACCAGTTAGCCTTTCCCTCTCTGTTTTGTGTATTTGTGTATAGCAGTAGGGTGTCCCAATTCTTGTTGGGATAAGTGTTAGGTGTTGGTGTTAGTGTTGGTGCCAAATGTATACGACACAAAAGCTAAAACAGGAAGTTATAACTAACTGGAAATAACAAGAAAGTACTTAAAATTTAGCAAAAAGAAGAAAAAAAAGTAAATAACAAAAAAGGATAAATCAAAAAGAAAAAACTATAAATAAATAAACATATAGGTAAAATATAATAATAATAATAATAATAACAATAATAATAATAATAATAATAATAATAATAATAATATATTTTTTTATCATTATCTTCCAATAATGTTTCTCTTTCTTTTTGTCTGTCTCTCTCTCTTTAAAAAAAAAATCAGGTCATTTTCTTTCCTAAATTCTTGCAATTTGCAGGACTTTTTTGGCAAGCTCATTGCCTTTTCAGCCCTGTTTTGAAAAGAACTCAAACCAATTTTCTCAGGATGCAAAGGTTTAGCCAGTACTGCAGCTACTGTTGTACAGGTCAAAATCAGACTGGCTGTTAGCTTCTGAATCTCCTGTTCTGTTTTCATTGGATAATTAGCCCGGCTACTACTGACGTTAGATTACTGTGTTTATCACGCTGAGCTTTACACATGTGGACCACAAAGACTTTTAGTCAGCATGACTCACATACGCACATACTGCTGAAGGGATTTGTCCGTCCTTGTATGATGCATCACAGATGAACTTCCACATGGAATGAGAAGAAACGTCGACTTTCTGCTGTGTGTTGCCAAGACAGAAGTAATATTACACACTGATACCATTCAAATCACATTGAAGGACTGGATTCTCCATCCTGAGACACTGGAGCTGGACTCTACAGAGCAACACAGTGCATTGGACTTGGCAGCAGTGGGGCTGTTGATACACTGTATATCTACACATACTGTCTTTAGAGACAAGCAATATGAGCCAAGGTTGGCTCTGCTCCAGACCTCCTATACTGCTAACAGACACTTCTTGTGTGTTATATTGGAGGTTTTTTTTAACCATTAATTATCGAGGACGAGTCAACTGAGCTACACCTCGCTTAACTACACACTGCCACACTTCACACTCTGCTACAGCTCCACTGGAGCAGCTGGGATCATTTTCAGGCTTTGGGGCAGTGTGGCTGTTCAGGAGGGGGAGCGTTAATGTGATAATTTACCAACACATTCTCATCCACATGCTGCCACTTTGTCAGTGGACTTCTGTGTTGACATATTACGCTCTAGGTATCTTTCTGCTGTTGACCATCCGGGAAGCCATTATTGATGCTAGGATGTCAGCACAAGCACATGGTGGGATTACACTACAAAAGCACATGGCAACCAACGGCAGGGCATCAACAAAAGCATATGCTGAGGGTTAGGCAACAAAGACAGAGATGGTTAGATTTGGGCAAAAAGGGCACATGGTAAGGTGTAAAAATAATACCATCACATTCAGGTGGAAAGCGAACACCAACCTCTACCAGGTCAAAGTCCTGGGTTTGTTGGACCCCTCGTGCCAGCCCTAGACTTTCAAACTCTTTGAATCACGTCGTTAGCTATAGCATTTCAACATGACACAGTACAGTGTTGTATTATATTGCTGGGGCAGGTGCCGTCTTGCAGCCTTTCATAACAAGGTTTAGTTCTCTTTAAAAAACAGGGGAAAAGGAAATGAAGAAATTGCAAGATATTGGTAAGAGGTGATGACAAAACAACCTGAAAATTAATATTAAAAATAAGAGAGAGAAAGAGATTAGAAAATTCTCAAGAATTAAGGGAAAAATGTCCAGCAACTATATTTATGTACTATATATTTACTATATATTTTGTTTTTTTGTGTTTTTTAGCACTTTTTTCTCCACGCTATTTCTTTGTTAATTTTTGTTTTTTCCTCTCATTTTCTTTGCAAATTTTTTAGGAAATTTTATTTTAACGTTTTTACTAATTTATTGCTAATTTTTGGTTTATTACGTTTAAATTGCTCATTGCCCTCCTCCCCTGTTTTGGAAATCAATCCGTTTTGTTTTGGTTTGAAAGGATTAAACACAATAACCACAGTGTGTTGACTCCCTCACCTTTAAAAGTCAACATGGATCTTTACTGGGATCGTTATAAACTCAAGCCGAAACATTTGTTAAAGAGAAACCTTTATCGTTGAAGCATTTGCTAAATAATTTCATTAAAATGAATAAATGAGTGGTTATGGTCTGTTCTGAGCACAGAAGCAGTGAAGAAAATACACTTCAGGCAGCTGCAGCAGCTCCATGGGGGCAAGACTCTTGAATTCCATTGACTGATCTAACAAAAAGAGAGTTTTGTGTGAGTGTGTGAGGTTATCACAGAGTAAGAGTGCCTTTTACAGACAAATCCTCTAACCCAAAGCTCTGCCAGATTGATCCATGGGCTACCGTGACTCATGCACTTGACTGTGTGTGCTCGAGATGTGGCACAGTTCTTCCACCATCCATTTTGAATGGAAGTAGGGAGAGCTATTTTCGGCCGCCAAGGCAAAAGCTCACATGCAGAGAAGGATTATGTACATGGACCAATATAGAGCAGCAAAGAGTGGATTAACACAAGCATTATATTCCAAATGCACCACCTAAGACACAGCAAGAATTCCATGAAATTACTTTTTTTTTTTGTAAATTCAAAACCCTGTCCTTTTTAATCAGGTGAGTTTATATTATGTCAGTCATCCTTATATAACCAAAGAGCAAGAAATCTGTAAAAACTGACAAGACATCTTAAAAAAAAATAATGAAAAAAAAGGATTGAAAAAAACCAACAAAGAAATGATATTTATCAAGAAACTATATTTATGATCATAAGAATTAGATATATAAAATATGATATTTTCTCATTCCTAGCACTTTCAATTTTGCCTGTATTATTTTCAACATTTAAAAAAATACAGAAAAAAATAAGAGCATATTAGACAAAAGGATTATAGGGCCAACAAAATAAACTAAGTAAACTATTCAAACGTAAATTAATAAATAGTACTAGCAATCTTTTTGTTTTTTTCCCTCTGTTTTTCAGGTAAATTTCATGTAACTTTTTACTAATTTATTGTAAGTTTTTTTGGGTGATTTCTTCTCAAGTTGCTCATTGCCTCCTCCCTGTGTTTTTGAAAGAAATCTCACCAAGATTATCAGGTTTCAAAGGGTTAAACAGGCTCAGAAAGCATCACGTTTCCACTTTCTTCAGCTCTATTTGAGGTGCAGTTAGCGAAAAATAATCTATATTGGTTTGTATGATGGATGAGATGAACGATAATAACAAGGTCACGTATTGATTACGGCAAAATCGATAGATGTCCTGAAATCTGCCCACTGAAATAAATAACCTGATGTTATAATTCACAAAAAACAGAGCCACTGATGGAAACACTCAACAGCCAAATATTAAACAAAGATTGGAAATGTATAATTAAATAAACTCTACATAACCCAAGCCTGTAAGTAACACTGAGTTAACCCTTTAACACCTGAATCAACATCAGTTTTCCTTATGCTGCATTTAGACTCCATTCAATAATTTTATATACGTATATATGAAAAATTTCCATTAATAATTATTTTCATATTACATTTAAAAATATGTATATACAGAAAAAAGGAAAGATTTTTTTTTTAAAAAATCATGAGTGTTGTGAGGTCTGTTATAGTCTTTTTTTTAAAAAAAACTTTTCTGTTGTTTTTTTTCCATTTCTTGTTGCTAAGTTGCTAAGTCACCCTCTTTCAGTGGTTTTAAAAGAAGTCACCCATTTGCTTAGGTTTTAAAGGGTTAAGAAACCTAACTCTGTCTGATAAAAAATGTTTTTAATATACTAATTTATTTGCCAAACATGTTTCACCGTATAACTAAAAGTTATATTTAATTACATTTTTCTAAGCAATCGGTTCCTTAGATTTTTTTTAAAGTAAATTCAACTTTTCAGATTTTACAGTGTGGGTGGTTCTATACATTTAAGTATAGCTTTTTTGGACTGAAAGGTAAGTGTTACAACTGAGAATTCAATGCCTCTGTCACCATTTTTCTTCTTACAAATTATCAAAATTTTCTAAAATACTCTGACTTTTTATTTATGTTCATAAAATCACATAAGTGTGAATATGCTTTAGATGTTTCTTTGGTTCCAGAATCATCATTTCCTGTTTCTTTCACCATTAATCCATCAGTGCTCTAAAGCAGACAGCTTTATCCCCCGCTGGAGCACTAAATGAACTCAGACTGCAGAAAAGCAACTTTCATAATCCACAGCTGTTTTAAAGGATGCTGTTGCTGGTGGCAACCAGACCTTTTCTCCCCTGTGATAGGTTTGACGTCAGCCCTCTGCCCTCATCACAACATGCAGGTCCAGAGAGGGACAGCTTTCTGCCAGAGGTGTGGCCAGAGGTGGAGGCAGCTGCAGGATGTTTCTATATGACACACTGTCAGTGCTACAGAATCCAGCTGCATGCAACCAAAATCCCTCCTCTCCTGCACTGATGACAGCCCTGCTGTCTCTCAAGATAATTTAGGGTTTTTCTTTTAAGGCTTAGCCTGTCCAAATTTGGTTTCTTTTACATTTTCTATGAATATTAATGAGGCAGCATCCAGCCTTTCAACAGGGCTTCAGTCTCTCATTTCCTCTCTCAGCCCCAGTCCTCTCAGCAGCTCATACTACCTGCCAGAGCTGATTTACTACAGACACACATTGATCTCCATCTGCTGGCATAAGTGTTATATATCATGCAGGGAGACAGTGGGCGGGTTTCCATTAACCCTCAAACTAAAACAGCTAACATAAAGTACACCTAATGGAAACAAATACATTTTGGAAAAAACAAACAAAAAAACCCAACAACCTCCCATTTATTCAAGTCATATTTCGCAAAACTGCTAAGGAAACACTTTATTGGCTTTTATAGGTTACATGATGATATGGCTATGTGCTTGTCAGTAGGAACTGGCTCCCTTGGGCATGATGCAGCAGGAGCTACAAGAGCTGTTATTGCATTGCATAACTCTTTAAATATTGTCATCCAGATGTTTTGAATCCACAATTCCTCTGTGAAATTGTGGACTATCACCTCCCAGAAATCCCTTATACATTGCCGCAGCCTCCTCCCTGAAAGACTCAAAAATGTCAAGAATCAACCAACAGCACTATTAAATACCCATATATTTAGCTTTTCATCTGAAAATAAAGTGACCTGGGACTTAAGTTACTCTTTAAATGTTACTTTACCAATTTAATAGGTAAAAAAATAAATAAATTGTTTTGTGTAGCACAACATTGTATAATCTAAGAAAATAATAACATTAAAATGTCATAGCGATGGTTACCTTGGCTTGGCTTGAGGGATCTAACAAGATTTATCAAGTTGCATGATGGGAAATGTAGTATGAAGTGGTTTTAGAGCTTGAGCAAGTGGTATAATACATCCATAGATATATTCAGCATTCGTGGTGGGACGCTGTTCATCCCTATGAAAAAGCTAAATTTTGGAAACTACCCACATGGTAGCACTGCTTCAGCATCATTGGACCCATCGAGCAATTGCATTAGAGACTTTCACCAGTAGGGTGGACTGCTAATTCTAGACTTTCCTCTCTCTCCTCCAAATATGGTCACTTCTGGCTCCAAAAATCCAAGATGGCAATGGCAAAAATGCCAAATCTGAGACAATTAGATTCATTATTATTTTATACAATCTATGGTATCTAAAAATGGTGGAGAGGGTTGTCCATTAAATGTATTGTTAGCGGTTCAATCCTAGGATCCTGTAGTCAATATTTCGAGATGTCCTCAAGCAAGACACGAAGCTCCAAAGTGCTTCCAGTGAGCAGGCCAGCCTTACTCAACAGTACCCAATGTATTTTGCCTTGCTTTTGCACTTACATTGTCGAGTTGGGCAATTTAGTCAATCGACTCCTGAATACCTGTATTGTCAATGACAAGGCATGACTCAGACTCAGACTGCACACTGAACTACAGAAAAGTGTCGAGTGGGGAGCAGTGCAGCAGCTGACCAGGCTGTGAGGATAAAGGCTGAGTTGTCAGTCAGAGCAGCAGCAGCTCTGAATGAGACAGCACATGAAGAAACAGGAGAGCAGAGGACAGGAAAGATGCGTCGAACTGCTAAGAAGACAAATGTGCAGCAGGGATGTAATTTTGTTCATGCAAATGATACAGCGATCTCAGAGAAAATCAATGCTTGTTTACGTGACCCACTGTGACCTTCTAGAGAGCGGTTGTTTGTCTCCTTACTGTACCTGCAGGAGAGAGATTATGTCCTGCATACACAACATCGGCTGCCGGCACACACACACATGCACACACACAATATGACAGTCACACCCACTTCACGTAGTGATTGGCCAGCTGTGCGGAGGTAAAAGGAATCAGGGTTGGAACTTTCTATAGCTCTCCCTTTTTCATTTGTTATCACAACTTTTCCTGCGTACACTTAAATGATAGATTCAGAATGCCATCCTGTCGCAAAAATGTTTGTTATCCACACATTTCTAATTTAACCTTTATATTAGGGACTGTTTGGTGCATTTTACGTGCTTTTCATTCTTCTTTGAAATATTTTTGACTGTGTTCATGCATATGGCATACATTTTGGCATGACTGTGTATTTTTGTTTAATCTTGGAATTTCCAGCTCAGCTCCTACAATAAGTCTAAAATACGCTGTGGAAACAACATTGTTAAATTCATACTGTAAAGTGCAAAAAAAGCACCATTGAAACCCATTCAAGCTGCAATTTTTAAACCCACAGCTATCAAAGCATAAAAATATGCACTGTATTATTTCTGAGTGTCATTCTGGGCCAATGGAAATGGACACTTTTAGCCTCTGCCAGCAGTCTGTGGATGATCAGATCGTAGTCTGAATTTCAACTTTATCTTTTGAGGACGACCTCCGAACATCGGTGGACATTCATGATGACATGCCCCAGACCATTTCAATGATATTGGTCAAATCATTATAAGTGTTGATAAACGTTCATGTCAGGCTCATCATCTTATTTTTCAAGACCAGTCATGAACATCGTTGGATTTTCAAGACATACGATTAGTACCACATCTAAACCATAAAGATGTGTTGCCATGGGTCATAAAAGACCCATGGCAACACAGCTTGTCTCCTTTCAAGAAGTTCATCATCAATGACATCTATTATTTGTTAGTTGACAAACATAAGACTTGCTTTTAGGCCCTAAGGTGGTAATTCTAGTTTTAAAATATTTTTGAGATTACTCTAATGTCAATGGACTTTCAAAGGGCTCTGCATAAGACATCCAGGCAAGACCAATGGGCATTTGGAGCAGGGCCAAAACCACTTTTAGCCTTCAAGTGTAGGCAAGTAGTCTGTGGATGATCAGATCATAGTCCCAACTTTATCTATTGAGGACCACATCAGTGGACATTCATGATGATATACTCCATATTACTTCACTTGATGTTGGTCAAATCATTGAAAGACCAGTTCATGTTGGGTTCATCATTTTATTTTTCAAGATCATTGCTGAACATCGTTGGGTGTTCAAGATGTGCGAGTAGAACTACACCCAAACCCCAGAAGATGTTCAGAACAGGGCAAGTGTTGTCAAAAATGACCCATCACGACATTCCTTTCAACCAGTTCGGCGTCAATGAAACCTATTGTTTGTTCTCTGACAAGTCAACCTCTCTGGATGAGTATTAGTTATCCTGTTGGATTGAGACACTTCACAGCTCTACCCTCCGGACTGAGGCTTCATGCGGATGAGCAGTGATGAATCACCGGGCCTGTGGTCACTCTGGTCACATGGCTGGACACAACTGATTTCCTCTAATCTGGCGTAGTGTAATGAGGTGCATCTAGGACTGCTAGCTATGTGTTTCCGCAGTGTTTCCGCCCCGTTAATTAAGCTTAATTACACTTCCCATCAATCACTCACAACAAGAGGGAGTGAATCCATACCAACGTCTTCTTCTGCCTCTTCCATATGCCTTCAGATCCACTGTGTGTGAGCGACGGTGAGATAGTGTGTGAACGTGTCTTGCAAGTAATGCTTGTCATGCCAATCAGCAGCCTCTTCACCATGTCTAAATATGGAAACAAACTGATTTCTCCATGAATCATTATCACCATAATTGCCTGCTGCTTAGCATAATTCCTTTAACTTGACATCAGACGGCAGCAGAACACGCAGGAAACTTTTTGAAGCTTCAACACCCATCCCAGTCAATAATGCGAGCTGACTGATGAGTGCGATGGAGCTCGAGTGAAATCACGGGGAAAAGACGCAGCAGAATGTTTCCCACAGATATGTGATACAGGATGTTCCTAACAGCTGCTTGGTGACTCTCATACCTCATAAATAATAACATGTTGACCTTTCTCTCATCACATCTGAGCATACAATACACTGCTGGCAAGATGCAAGTTTTACACAAGGAGTTCTTTACTCAATGCAGATGACAAGCTTAAATGAGCAGATTTATCCCAGATAGAATTAATGTGGAATTTGAGGTTTTTGTCAGGTGATAAGTAACAGAAATTGTGGTTTAAAAATGCCAAAGAACAAGCTTTTTTGTCTTTGGAAGATGGATGTTTTTCGATGAACAAGGTGACATCATTTATAGATTTTTTTAAAGATACTGAAAATTAATATCTTAAGGAAACTCAAAAATCCATAGAGGACTGTAGACATTTTAACTTATCATCAGCCACTTTCTGCATCTCTCATTTCACTCTTTTTTCCCTTGATATATGCTAGATAATGCAACAAGTAGATCGAACCAGGTAATCTGATTGGTCAACTAGACAATTTAGAATGAGAGCAAATCAGCATAACAGCAGACAATGCTCAACACGAATTTGCATTTCCTAGGATAGCAAAGGCCTGCCCGATTTCCCTTCTGATTGGCTAGTACCTTAGTTGGTTGGACTGATAAGGTTTGGTTAGTGAGATTTGTTATGATTAGGGTAAGAATATCAAGGAAAGCCAATCAGAGGCAGAGTAAGGCAGAGTAGGGTGGGATAGAGTAGACGGCACCAGACATAAAGGGATGGGTTCTGCTCAGGTGCTATTCAGGTGCACTATTTTAACCTCCTTGCAAGCTCAGAACTCTTTAGTTATGCTCAAATAGATAGCCGCCAAACTGTTTCCCATAGAAAACATTTGTTTATGGTCTTTCATTAAGACTCTTTTCAAAAATTACAGAATTGTAATTCTCACCCATATCTTCTTAAATATAGTTTGACTTAAGGTCAACTGTGGACACCTCAGTGGAACAAATCAATCATCCCCATGTTCTACGATAGTGTGCCAACTTTTGAGCCTTTGGGTATGTTGTACCCCAATGATATGATGCAATATGGCACCATGACTTCTCCTCTTTTTAATTAACTTCCCACTATCCCAGGAAACAGACTTGCTTGCTCAGCACCAAAAATATTATTCTGCCATTTCTATGGCATCATTGTACCTTCCAGGGCTGAATCAAAAACTAGTAGGTCACAATATTGATGCAGAATGAATTGTGTTGTTGTTCGTTTTAATGCATAGACTTAGTTTTGACGAATGGTTGGAAGAGGAGAACACTAAACCAAGAAACAAAAAGAAAGGTTGCATTGTCAGATGATAAGTCTCAGAATGATGTCAGTACATCCTGATCATCTACTTGGGCTTTTAAATGTTTTCAGCTCCATCTGAACAAGACCAAACAAACTTTTTTTGCAACTAAAAATGCTCTGAAGTTGTTACTATTGTCTACTACTACTACTACTACTACTACTGTCACTGTGCTGGTGAGTCACTGACATGGCACTATCTTAAACAGCCTAAAATAGCCTATATATGAAGTCTGCAGACATAGTGGCTAAATCTGTCCATGGGAGAAAAAAAAAATCTACAAATATCTTGGTTGAGACAACACAGTCTGGGGAATCCCCAAATCTGTTCAAAGCATTGATGAAAGCAAAAGTTGACTGGTTGACTCAAGAGGAACTAGACATTAATCATTGCTCTTGCTAGGTCATTAGGGTCTTCTTACTTGCAGTAGTAGGAAACTAAGTTTCATTACATTGGTGTCTTCTGATGTGACAGATTCCTTTCCAGTTATTAGTCAGAGCCCATACTGCCCCATAATATGAAAACATTTGGATTATAGCTTTTATTTTTTTAGTAACCATTGTATGATCACAATATTACACTCAAGGGTTTGCTTTACTATCATAACTAGCACTTCAGTGATGATCCCGTCACTTTCGTACCAATAGTGCCTTTAAAGACCACCCTCAAGTGTAATATTGCTAATTAAGCACAGACTTAATATTCTTGTATCATCAACACAAGGTTAGTCAGAGCACTTTTGAGGCCATAGCATGACTTTTCATTTTAGTACTCTGGCCTTTTTTCCCCTCAAAAAACGGCTTTTGTATATTCCCAAGCTGTCTGTAAGTTATCAAGATAGAGGCATTACAACCTGAAAAAGTGTTACAAACACACTCAAGTCCTGCGGCAAACTCTATCTTTCTTTAAAAAGTGTGGGTTGTGACTGACACGTTTTCCCCTTAGGTCTTATTGTAGCTGTACAGCAGCAGCTCTAGTTTAGACTACATCCAAAGATTGACATACGGCAGGATATTAGAAGTATTTTAATATTCAGAATATTAATGTACCCGAACTTCAAATATGAGTATAGAGCACCTTGAGCTTACAGCATTCTAAATATGCTTTCAAGGGCAGATAACGGTGAATTAACATTTCAGGAGGGACTAAAACTCCCATCAGTGTGTCCATGATGTAATAACCTCACTGTCACAATAGAATTTGTATGACTAAGAGATGGTGATTAGATTAAAGGATGGTCAAAATGGAAGCGGTAGAGGTGGAGCTATATAGACTTTAAGTCATGTGTATGGGTCAAGCTCTGAAACCTCATTGCCTACAATTCCCAAAGTGCAACTCAATAGCCCTCTTTCATTTAATCTTCCATGTCTGGTCCATGTTTAATGCCACAACTCGAAATGTTTAGTCTCCAAGCCTGAGATAAAACAATACTTCAACATCATCCACATTATATTTGACAGTTATTATACAGTCCCACTGGTATTCCTCATATCAAGTAAACTGATCTTAATCTTTAAAATTGGTGGAGTGCCCCTTTAAATATTTAATGAAGGTAACCACTTTGTGTTGGCTCTGCATCAAAAAAATAGAGACTGCAAGTGCAACACACATCCCTGCTGCTGATGGCTGAGAACTTTACATTCTGAACATCAAAGAAAAGCAGCAAGGCTCACACTCTTCCCACTGGACAAAAAACCCCCACCAACACCCACTAACATTTTGTCTTAAGTAGGTTATAATCGCCAATTATTCCCACAAAAAATGACTCTGTAGTAGTCATTCATATTTATCAGCTTACCTGCAACTGACCCTGATTGGCAGATATGGATATACAACGCCCAGTTTGAATTTTCGTCTCTTTTCTGGTGGGTTGCAGTGACATGTCACCACAAAATTCCTTATGTTTCCATCCAAGAAGCACTTGGACATCATTCAAAAAAGTTAGCACCAAGTTTGAAAGAGAGACTGAATAAATGACAGATATATATATATATATATATATATATATATATATATATATATATAAAAATAACCATGTAACATTTTCACTGGCCTCCATGTTGTTTTCTGCTGTTTGCTAATACTATTTCCCATTGCTTTTGTTATGCCAAAAGTGAAAAAAAAAGAAACAGAAAGGCATACTCATCTCTCGGCAATGACAAGGGAGTCTACCGCCAATTTTAAATTTATTTTTTCAGGCATTCAAAATTAAACCCATATACATGCTAATTTTGGTGGGAAAGGGTCATTAAAGTAAAGGGTTTTTGGAGGAGATTTGGATATATGCCATTGACATTAAATTACATTGCCAGGTGGTACTGGCAAACAAAAAAAATGCACCTGTACATTATCTACTACACAGAGGACATTTATGACTCTGCAGTCTGAACAAAACATAGATTTTATTTCCTTTTATCTTCCTCTGTCTTTGTGTCTATGTCATTAGACGGATGTGGAAGATCAATAACCATGTTACCCCTGTGTTTCCAGTATGGTAGCAGAGGTCTGGGATATGTTTAGCTTAGCATAGCTCAAGGGCTTGAAGCAGAGGAAACTGCTTGCCTCCGTCAAAAGTGCAACAATATCCCTTCCTACAATTCTAAAGCTGTTTACACTGTATACACACATGGATGATCATCCCATCTCACATCAAAGTGAAGCCTTCAGGCGAGACATTTGAAGATTTTTTGTGGAAACTACCCCCCCACCACCACCATCACCACCTCACACACACATAAACACATACCTACAAACATGTTTGCCTATGTCAGAGGTTTACATTAATTTCTTGGAGAATAACCCTCTCATCCTTATTAACACTTTACTAACCCTGACCATAACCCACTGCATTTTCTTTTTTTAGAACTGAAGCACTTACTTTCCCTACGCAGAGAGATAATGAATGGAACTGAATTGGAAAATTTCAATAATAATGAATAACTTAATGATGACTAATGATTAATGATAATTATTGTGCCACCTGCAGATGGGATACCTCTAGCAATATTGATTATTGAATTAAAACAAAAAAACTATAAAGATTCTTAAACACTATGAGCTCGATCGAAATTCTCTGCACTATGATGATTTTAAAACGCAGTTTTTATATTTTTATGAATTTATATATGTATGTGTGTGTGCGCACACACCACTCTTTAAATACATTTTTAATATGCATGGAATTTTTCAAAATTTTGATTTCATTTTTTTAAAATAGTTAATAAAATGACTAATAAATCTACCTTGTACCTTGCAATTTAACATTTGCATGTTTTTCTGGCATGTTTTTATCTTATTTTTTAATAACTGTGTGACATATACATGTTTTCTTCTACATTTTTAAGCACTTTTTTTCACATTTTTATTATCTAAAACGTATATATGTATATAGAAAGATTTTAAACTATTGTGGATGTTTCTTTTAAGAAGGGATTTTTTTTACACCTTGTCCCCCTCGTAGCACTCTTGAGAGTACTTTGCATTAACAAAAACCTAACCGCAACCCTAGCCACAGACCCAAAAATCACCATTTTCTTGCATTTGTCAATTGCACAACTTGTCCACATTTAACTTGTCTTTAGTCAGCATGTCCCTAAAGGTATCCTAAGTCAGACACACTGAATAGGCTGGAGCGCAGACATTAATTATTGCAGTGCATAGAGGGTGCTTGTGTTAAATGTCGACATGTGTTCAGCAGGTTTGTGGTCTAAGTTTGTTAAAGGAAACTCAAAGGGTGCCATCAGCCTCCATAATTATCTCCTCAGTCCTTGTAAGGATTCTTCAATTGTGAGATTTGTGAAACATCGCACAAAACAATTAAAAAACAACTATGTTTTTAAGATTTTTCTTAGGTCATTTCCCTGTTATTGTTGATTTTCCCATTCGTTTGTTTTTTTCTTTTCTTTTTTCCTAATACTCAGGTTATTTTCTTGTACTTTTTGGTAATTTCTTTCATATTTCTGGGTCATATCCTCTTGCGTTGCTCATTTCCCTTTTTCCGATGTTTTTAAGAGGGAGAACAATTTTTAAGAGTTTTTAAGAGTTACAGAACAATTATATTTTTAAAGATTTTTTAGGTCATTTCCTTGTTTTTGTTTTTTTGATAATATTCAGGTAATTTTTCTTAAGTCATTTCTTGCTTATTTCTGGGCCAAGTCCTCTTTAGTTGATCATTGCCCTCTTCCCATGTTTTTGTATGAAATCAAGCCAATTTAGGTTTCAAAGAGTTAAACAGAAGACCCGTATAAAAAGTCTGTCGCTCTCCTGAGCTCTGGATGCTTTCCCCCTCCTCATACCTTTGTGCTTTTTGCTTGCTGGTGACCTCCCAGCTGCTGCACCTGCAAACTGCCTCCAGCAATCTTTAATAGTAGAACCCCCCTCTGACAGTGAGACACAGGCTGACGGATCACGCTTTGTTTGTTTGTGCTGTTTGGGAGTTTGAAAGAGGCTGCGATGGGGGTGGAGGGTGCAGGTTCCACCTTATCAAGCTTAACAAGATGAAAGCATCTAACAGGGCATTTAAACAGCAGTGAATCGATGCTTCACGACGACTTTAAATCCCTGTCATTGTCACACAGGCGCCGCATAATCTACCGACCGCAGCAGCCGCATCAGCATGATGAGATTGAGTGGGAGTGGCTGCCTGGTGAACAATTAGCCTCAGCCACCACCTTTAGCAGCTACCTTGGATTAAACACTGTCACTCATTGACAGCATTTTCTGGCTCACAATTTATGCTTGCTTTTGAAGTAACAAAATCCCTAAGCTGCAGTATGAGGAAAAACCTCCTTCCTTTCTAAAAGCCAGCGTCAAAAACGTATGCACCCTCGCCGCTGTCTGCATCTGTGACAATGGGGGTGGTAGAAGGGATACTGTGTACCCTCAGCTGTTGCTTTGATGTTTGGCAGTAATAGAAAAAGGGGGTTTTGGTGCCGCTGCAAGTCGCTGCAGCTTTTTTGACTGACAGAAACAAATGAGTATCATGTTCATCTGTGAGTCTTTGAAGCGGCGTCAGTGTCACCCCTCTGTTTCCTCAAATCTATGTAATAGGAGTGGGAGAAATTGTCAGGGCTGCTAGAGCTCAATTTCACACACTTCATGAAAGTCAAGACTAGGTTGTCATTCTTACTTAATCCATACAAGGCCTGGGGCAGCGGGGGCGGATTTGGTCCAGGACATCTATGAAGTTGAACAGCAAACTATTAAACTCAGCCTGCTGACCAAACAGCCTGAAAGGGCCCAGCTCAAGAAGAGTTAACAGTGCACCCAAACCTCAAATTCTACTGTAGAATACTGTATTAAATTCAACAGCAATATACTGCTAAAGTCATTTACAGTATTGATGCTGTAAAATAACACTAGGATAATGGAAACTACATGTTATTCAGCAGAAATATATAAATACAATTATTATTATTATATTATAAATAGCTGTAAAAAGTTAGGCTAAATGCTAAAAGTCATGTACAGTTTTTTCAAATTACAGGAAAACAGTGTGAATCTTAATGCTTTTGGAGCCAATATTACACTGTGAACGTCAATTCTACTGTAAAATACTGTAATAAATTTAATGTTGAGGAAATTTACAGTGGTGACACTATAAGACAACGGTAGAATGCTGGCGACTACAGCTACTGGCAGTTTACTGTAATTTTACAGGAAATTTTGTATAGTGAGGGCTTTGTTTATTCACCCGGATATTTTATTTTTTTTTTTTGTTTTCATACCCACATCAGAGTGACAGGCCATCGGTTAGAGGAGTGGAGTTATCTCACACTGAGATGGTGTGTGGATAGGCCCGGTAATAAGGACATTAAACATCTCTGACTGGAGAGGGGTGACCTTCCTGCTATAAATATGAGCTATGTGTTTTCCTGAGCTTGCCAAGATAGTGAAGATGAAACACAGCCTTCCCGTTCCTATGCATATGAGCCAAAAAGTGAAGCAGAAAACGGCTGGATCTGAACCAAACATTTCCCGGGCATTTGCATACGCAGTAGCAGCTCTCTTATTTAGCCCAATAAATGTGATGTCTTTTGTCCTTGGCCGGAACTAAAGCGCAGATCCACGGGGGGATTATGTGGGGTCGATGATCTCACAGTGGGAACTTTACATCGTCTAGAGCTGAAGATGCTGACTGTAATGCCATAAACTGTCAAACAGATAGATGCAATGCACTGATTTACCAAATTTAGACCGGAAGGGAAAAATACAGATCTCCTTTTGACTGCAAAAAGTGCACTGTATGCATCAACAATGGTCATGCAACGGTGATTTTTGCTCAGGCTCGTCTCTTTCACCGGAGGGATTGAATATACGATCCCTAAAGGGAGAACAACAAGCAGAGGTGCAGCCAAAATGTGGCCATAAAGGGAAGTATATGCAATGTTTTGTTGTGACAAATACTAATCAAGAGGACACACTTTCCCTGTTAGAAAGCTTTGGTTTTCAAAACCTTCTGAGAACATTTAAATGCAACCATTCAGTGTTTTAGTAACATTTTCAGTGGCAAGTTTTCTTCATGTTCCCAGAACATTTTTGTAACACCTGTAAATTCAATAACAACCCACAAAAGTAATAAACCACAAAGGTAATACAAGTCTGCAGCTTTTAATGTAATAATCCCACAAACCTAAGAAATTTTCCACCGATATATTGGCAGTGGCCTACTACAAAAGTAACACATTAAACATATATTACCATATTTCCTGCAAATGTCCAGAAAAGGCATCACTACAACGTCCAAAAAAGACATCTATACAAAGTGCAGAAAAGACATCTATGATGTCCAGAAAAGTCAAGTATATGCTGTCCAGAAAAGACATTTACAGTATATGATGTCCAGAAAAAACATCTATATGAGGTATAGAAAAGACATCTATATGACGTCTAGAAAAGACATCTATATGATGTCCAGAAAAGACATCTCTATAAGGTATAGAATAGACATCTATATGAGATATAGAAAATACATCTATATGATGTCCAGAAAGGACATCTCTATAAGGTATAGAAAAGACATCTATATGACATACAGAAAAGACATCTATATGACGTCTAGAAAAGACATCTATATGACGTCTAGAAAAGACATCTATATGACGTCCAGAAAAGACATCTATATGACATACAGAAAAGACATCTATATGACGTCTAGAAAAGACATCTATATGAGATATAGAAAAGACATCTATATGACGTCCAGAAAAGACATCTATATGACATACAGAAAAGACATCTATATGACGTCCAGAAAAGACATCTATATGACATACAGAAAAGACATCTATATGACGTCCAGAAAAGACATCTATATGACATACAGAAAAGACATCTCTATAAGGTACAGAAAAGACATCTATATGAGATATAGAAAAGACATCTATATGATGTCCAGAAAGGACATCTCTATAAGGTATAGAAAAGACATCTATATGACATACAGAAAAGACATCTATATGACGTCTAGAAAAGACATCTATATGAGATATAGAAAAGACATCTATATGACGTCCAGAAAAGACATCTATATGACATACAGAAAAGACATCTATATGACGTCTAGAAAAGACATCTATATGAGATATAGAAAAGACATCTATATGACGTCCAGAAAAGACATCTATATGACATACAGAAAAGACATCTATATGACGTCCAGAAAAGACATCTATATGACGTCCAGAAAAGACATCTATATGACATACAGAAAAGACATCTATATGACGTCCAGAAAAGACATCTATATGACATCCAGAAAAGACATCTATACGATGTCCAGAAAAGACATCTATATGACATCCAGAAACGTCCAGAAAAGACATATATGAGGTATCGAAAATACATGTATATGTTGTCTTTCCCTAAAGTCTATGATAGCTGAGATGAATTATGCGACATGTTTTGATGTTCTTGCACAACTTTGTCACAACATCACCAATTGCAATCCTCATGTTTGTACATGTTTAATATGAACATGCTGCATGCCATCCTCCATTTATGTTCTGATTTCAATAACTGTAGTTAATAACCATTTCATAAAATATTAACATTTTGTGAATAAACTTGCATACATACATAATATCATCCCCTGCTCTGGATATGCTATAGAATAGCCTCTAAATAGAAACATTTTTCCTCCTCTGCTTTGTAGGACAGAGCTGCACAGCGGGAAGACGGCTGAAGGAAACAGACAGCGGAGCAGTCCTCTGCGATTTGGAGTAGAGAGGAGTTTTTCCCAAGTCTGTCACCTGACAGTCGAAGACTAGTCAGACTGAGACGGTGACAGTTTGAGGTCAAAGCGTGTTTCCACTCTGCTCAGTGGCCAGGCAACTGGAGAGCTGCAACATGCCCAGAGGTACGACTCATGAATGGCAGGTATCCGAAAACTAGATAGAATCCCTGTAGATTCCTCTGACAGCACTCGTACCCATGCTGATATAATCTAACAGCGCTGAGGAGAGGAGGCCCCCCAGTTACTTAGTCTATTTTCTACATGTCCAGGACTTACTGGACAAGTAAAACTAAAACATAAAGTTAGTGTGGCTCAAACTGGATCACAACTGAATGCAGAGAACTGAGTTCATTACCCCCAAAAGTAAGAATGTTAAGCCAAACTTACAACATATTGATGCTCTGGCTATCCTTAGAGTCTGACCAGTACAGAGACCTACAGTGGAAAGTTTGCTCTGAAGGGGGCGCTAGAGGGAAAGCCCATAGGGTAGTTACATTAAAATAAAAAAAGAGTTTTTGGGAAGATTCAATAAAAGAAATGACTAAAATATTTGGCACCTTCATTAGCAAAAACCCATTGTGTTAACTTTTAGGGAAAGTACTGGAAGAAAGATTTAAAAATGTTAATGATAAGGATAGCAATAATTTCACAATTAAGATATTGATTAAAAATTACAACATAAATGGAAAGATCTTGTGAATGAAATATATGAAATGGAGAAGATTACTATGAGAATTAGAAACCAAATACATATATTTGAAGAAACCAATTAAATATGTAACATAAAGAACTTTTATGAATTCTCCTGAATGGCTTGTTATTTATTTATTTATTTATCTTTTATTGTTATGTATGTATTTTTGTTTATTTTTATTTTTTAATTCTATTATTCATCTTTGTCTTCTTTTTTTAACCATGTTTGGATATGTATTTTATTTAACTGAAAAAAAAGCTAAAAAGAAAATTATTAAAAAGATTTATTCCCTGAGGAACATGGTTGTTCTCAGCAAATGTCGAAACAATCTGCCAGCTCAATTATGAAAAATCTTGTGTATAAATTTGACATTAAAACTGATTTTGGAGGAAAACTTTCTGAAAGAATAAATTCATAATCATGAGTTTACTCAGAAAAAAAAATCATGTTGATGTGGCAGTTTTGACATTTCTAGTGTATGGTACAACCTCATAGTCTGATAGTATGAGATAAGATATGTAGCATTCAGCTTCTGGGGACCATGCATATTTATAGCAGTTTTGAGGTCAGTGATGGATATCTTGTCTTTGGCAAAAGTTGAGATCAAAGGCAAATATTTTGTTCTGGAACAAACTCTTCAATAGACGCCTAGATTTATGTACAGATGGACACAAACAACCAATGGAATACCACAAACCCTTAGAAACTATGAAAGAATAATGATTTTTGCAGAGAAGTGGCCTAAAAGTGCATAATTAATTGCAAAAATCTTGGGCACATAGATGGTTTAAGTTCTGCAAAAACCTGGAGATATAGACAAACAATGTAAATCCCTCAAAATGGTAAAAGCCAAGGAGTCATGAAAAGCATCCATCCACTGAGAACCATGAATGAGCTCAGCAAATTTTGTGACAATCTTCCCAATTATTTTATTGGATATCTTTCAGCCAAACTTGACTTTCAACATCTGAGACCTGAAGCAGCATGGCAACCAACTGGGGTCCAGAGGGAAACCTGTCTCTCACCTGAGTGAGTGAGGATAAGCTCCAGTGGCCCACGACACTCCAGTGAATTGGTATAGCTAAGGGAAGGTGGCAACCTAATAGTGCCTCTAAAAGACAGGTTAGGGCTCACCAAAAACACCTGGATTTATAGAGTCAAGCCTGATAGTATTCTTCCTCTGGGGACCATGAACATCCACCAGCACAGAATTTCAGTTTCAAAGTTGACTTTTCAGTCATTGCCATTGTACTAAAAGGTATTTAAACTGATTAAAGCAGAATGTCCTTCCCCAAGATAATACAGCATAGGTTTTTTTGTACAAACAGCTTACCATGACTTATTTTTACCACCAGGCAAGGATGGGTCAAGCAAACACAGGACTTTCAACCAGTTTAGGTTAGGTACTATTTACATATAACAAATGCTGGGCCGAGGACCTGAAATTGGGTAACAGTACCCTGCGTTACCTTTTATCAGAACTTTACTTTCTCTGTAACAACAAAAAACAATTCTGAACAAGCTGCATGGATAATGAATTGGACCAAAAAGCAATACTGCTGCTCTGCTCTTTTCTAATCACACAAAGAGCTAATCTTCTGTCTCAGTCTGTCTGCTCAGCTAGCAGTGATATGGCTTGCCGAGAAGCTGACAAAGCACAGTGACGAAGCAACCGACAGAGCCAAACTGCTTCGTGATGCGTCCGCCTCCTCTCCGTAGTTGAACCTGTTGGCTGCGGCTGATGACAGAGCTCTGTATAGCCACCAAACCTGGCTTTCAGGGTTTGGGGCACTTTGCGGCTTTCTTGCCCTGATACGCTCTTAGGTACAGATGTTTGGCATGATACATTTAATGTGAATAGGTACTCTGTAGTACTAACATAATTCAGTCGCTACCCCTTAAAAGTAGCGGGTTTGGTGCCCAACCTGACACCCAAGAGAAGGGTGTTGTGTGCTGTGCGAAACAAAAAGTCAATGTTATTTTGACTTAAAAGTACAAGTTATCATTTAGCATATGTCACATTTGTAACATATGCCATGACAAACATACATATTTTAACCAAAGTAATGCATTAGTGCTACAGTTTTACAATATTAACCAAGCTGTGACTGGTCATCTCTGGGGCACCACTTGCTCACCTGTGGAGCAGGCGTCTCATGTACAAGGACTATGTCCTTGCCAAATACTTTGTTCTGGAACAAAGTGGTGGACAGATGAATGGACAAATGCAGTTGGCCATAAGAGTACCATCAAGGGTTATTGATCATTGGCCGGCAAAATGGTCCAGCGCTTAAAATGATTGCACCGTACTGGAAATGTTGACACTTTGATTCCTGCAACAACCACGCTCCCTGCCCTGCAGCAACAAGCAACCTGCTCCAAAAACACTTTTGCTGCACTAACAGAGCAGTGAAAATAAATGGCACATCTTTATACCCGCAAAAAAATAAAGAACAAATCAGATAAAATGAAGGCTAAAGTCTATTGTAGCCTGTAGGTTTAATCACAATGAAATTTCCCTGCCTTTTTTTCAGTACCTTTGCTCTTGAATATTGCGACATTAACAACTGGCACTGTAAGCTCAAGGGAGTAAAGTCGATTAAATATAAAGACAGAGGAGAGCGTTGAATAAGTCTGCTGCTCGTGGATTTCTTTGTATCTTCTTCTGTGATTTAAAAAAAATGTCTGTTACAATAAGCACTTCTCAGAAAAGTGGAACAAAATGTAATCAGCCAAAAGCATTTCTGTACACACAAAAAGGTACTCTATCGCAGGAGAAAGAAAAGACAAAAGAAAAGAAAGTTGAGACTTACGGAGGGAGTGCCACTCGTCCTGCCTTATTGTCTTGGTGATGTTGTAGGAGAGGTTTTTGGGTATCGTAGCCGAGGAGTAGTGATACTTGATGTAGGAGCACCTTGCAATGGAACCTGGGTAGAGAAGAAAAAGAAAATTAAATATAAAAAACCCTGACTCATGGGTCATTACATAAGATTGACACTGGTGACACTCAGAGTAGGAATGAATGGAACATTAAGATAACATTATTCCATAGTGTCATGATTTAGCCAGAGAGGCTATATCTGTCAGTTATTAATTAAACACCCAGACAAATCCCTCTTATTTCCTACAAACAATAGCAATCTGCCGTTGTGTGAGACCCTATTGTGTCGACGCTAAAGAACACGTTCGACATACATTTTTATTACCTACTGAGGCTGACACATCGGCTGTCAGAAAATTGGTATGTTCCTCAAAAAGTTATTAACTTATCAGTCAAGGGAGCCGTTCAATGTATAATTATGAACGTCTCTAAGAGTCCCCTGGCCTGGTGATGTGTGTGGGATTTCGAGATGAAATGTTTCACTGGCACTGTAGACCTGAATCAAACTGACAGTCAGAAAGATGTACAAATATAGAAATACTAAACCACAATGGTGGTAGATTTCAAAAAACAAAAAACAACATTTTCTAAGGGCTACAAAATGTTGATCAAGGTGACAGAATTGGATGGTGCTTAAACACTCAAAAACACATATGATTAGACTTTCATGACAAGTGACCTCTTGTGCAAATAATTATTCATGAATTCATTCATTTTCTTCTCCTTATCTCCTGGTCCGGGTCACAGGGGCAACAGGCTGAGCCTCTTGTGTGCCTGATATCATTCTTTTGGTCACTACCCAAAGCTCATGATCATAGGTGAGGATTGAGACGTAGATGGACAGGTAAATCGAGAGCTTCTTCTTTACCACAATGGTCCGGTGGAGTTCCTGCATCATTGCAGACACCGCACCAAACCCCCTGTCCATCTCAGGCTCCCTTCTACACTCACTCATACACAAGACCCCAAGATACTTGAACTCCCTTGCTTGGGGCAGCAACTCTCTCCCATCCTGAAGCGAGAAATTGACCATTTTCCAGCAGAATATATCATTCAGTGTGATAATGAAAGATTATGTCTGATTCAGTGGTTGAAATTTCATGGCAATGCATCTATGAGTTGTTAAATTATTTCAGTCCAGATCAAAGTGATGAACAAATCAACTGACATTGGCATCCAAAGAATCAATCATATAGCTTGTTTGCAATTATATCAATTATATGTGACCGATGACGCAGAAACGTCAGATGGGGGCCAGGAAGTGAAGAACAATAGTTGGGAATCATTGGGAATGGAGAAAAGTGAATATGCTGAAGCCTTACATGGACCTGCATACAGCAGCTATCATCCGAAAATTTCTAGACACATTGGTTTATGATCCCAACACTTTATGGAAAAGTTATTTTTCTAAGGGTTGACAGATTTTCCTGGCATGGAGGCAATCGATAATACAAATGACCTAGTTATGCAGATCTTGGGGCTTATAACTATTTTGTGGTTTTTTTTTAGCGTCATCACTGTGGTTCTAGCAAGTTTTAGCCACCTAATGTAGGTGTTATTGTAGCGACCCATTGCTGTTTCCTTTGGGGACAGTGCGGCCAAAAGTGGCTGTTTTTAACCAAGACATTGCTGCTTTTTACTGCCAGGATGGTGCCACAGAAGAGGTTGTTTGTCATGTGCTACAAAAAGCTGAAGTTTGAAATCAAAGTTGGAAATAGAGGTCAATGATTTAAGTTCTTAGAAATAGTCTTAGAGCTACTGCTCAAATTTAATTAATTGAATTAATTAATTGTTTCAAATTAACCAGGCACTAACAACTCAGGCAGCAGAGTTATTTGGGTACTCTAAACCTCTACATTTTCTGTCATTTTTCAGACTGTAGTGTGACAGTATGGGCTAAAGCATCACAATAACAATCAGACATCTTACATCCATACGGAACCAGGCACTGAAAATAATGGCCTAATGACCTTTCCAGTGATATCACAGTCACATGATACATGATACACAGTACAATCTGCTTAGCTTTGAAAGATGTACTACTTTTTGTTTATTCAAATTAGTTTTCATATGTATTAACAGTCCTGCCCCAGAGCCTCTTTTCAAAAAAAAGACAGCAACACAGTAACTAGGACCATGATGAATGACAACTGTAGAGTACCACATCGATCTAAATCAATCAGCTTTCTCCATAAAAGGCCGTCAAGTCTGGAAAACATTACTGACTGAAATCAAATTAATTCCGCACATAAAATCTTTTACAACAAAGGTCAAGTGCTGGTTAAAAGCAAACAAGAGCTGTTACAATTTTGAGCTAATTGTACTGTAAATTATTAGCTGACAGATGAGGTCCGGGGGTTGGATTTGTTTTAACTCATAGAATAACACTGATTTACTAATCCTGCTAGAGATGTCCTGGAGCCAAGTGGTCCTAGACCCCTTCAGTGCAGCTACAATGTCCCCGTTATGATTCACCTGGTGACCTTACTACAGCCAATATTCCATGTAAATCTAGTGCAAATTCAACCCAATTTCCAGATAATCTGCAAAAGGAAATGTGAATTCATGAATTAAACCGTTTCGATCCACCAGTGTCATGTGAATACTAGGAGTATGCTGCATTAAGATTTTGATTCCATTTCACAATTGAACCCATTTTATTCAAGTGGAGCCCATATGGCTTATGCCAGGGACCACCTGGGTAGCAAGTGGGTATGGGCCCAAAATGGACATCTTATCTAGGGCCCACATGGATAAACCCACCCGTGGACAATCCCATATAAGGCCCAATTTTTCTAGCCCATTTTGTGGGCCCCACATACAAATATTTGCTGGGAAGATGTGGAGGACACAACAAAACAAGATAATAAAATTAAAAGAGCTACAGTCAAATCTAAAACAAGCATAAATTATGTGGAAATATAGCAGAAACATGATATTTCTTGACTTCTGTGACTTATTGTGTCATATTTTGACTTTTTGACAGAAATATTTGCAGTCAGTAGTGCATGTTCTTACCAAGACTATAATATTCTGGCTGGTGGAGAAAGAGCTGCTTCCTTTTGACACTATTACTGCATGTCTGCTCTAATTATCTCTGGCAAGGTTGTGTGGCTTACTGAAAATTGCATTATTGGAGTCCTAGGAGATTCGAACTGCACAAACAGAGACAACCAGGATAATACCCCCTGCCTTCCCTCTGTCCTGCAGGCTATAGCCATGTACACACACACACACAAACACACAAATGAAATAAACAAGCAAACCCAGGAGAGCACAACTGCTGACAATGATAATTACCCATACATAACTATCTCTTTATCAGTGAAGCCGTCAACACCCCATTGCTCACATCACACAGAGGGACTAGATATATTCGATGAAACCATGGTGCACATGATTGTGCAGTATACATCTGAAAACACTACTATTACTAACAATAGTCAAACATTTCTGAAAAGCTAAAGAATGTTTCAAAACCTTGAATAAAACTATTGAATACAGATTGATATTTAGTTTCTTGATTGATATTGAGTTTTTCTGTTATTAAGCAACCCAATCATCAGAAAAAAATGATGGCATAATTCATTTCTGCAAACCACAGCCACATCACAGTTGTACGTTATTATGTTGCAGACATGTTGAAACAGCATTTCAATAATACTTTGGTTAATGTGTGGTTAGGTTTAGACACAAAAACCGCCAGGTTATGGTCAGGGGTTCAAAGCTAATGCAGATCAAGTAAACTATTAATTCACAGAACAACTGTGGTTTGTTGCATGTATTTAGGGAATAAATGAAGTAAAAAGTACAATAATACCCTCTGGAGTGTTGTGAAGTAGAAATAAAAAGGAATGCAGAATGAAAACAAGTCAAGCATAAGTAGAGAAGTACAGCTGAGTGAATATGATTGGTTGTTTATGTGTTACCTACATTACAGTACAAATCATTAAGGTTAAGGCTAAAAACAACTACATTTTGAGAGTACTTTAGTTAACAGTTATAGTAAACCTAAGACTATAATTAACCAAAATACCAAAATGCATGCACAGTGCAAGTGAAGTGTCAGCTTTTTTGTACCTTGTGGAGACGACACAAGGATATGCAGCAGACAGACAATTAAAAAATGCAACTAACATGCCTGCTGTGACACACAATGGTCATTCAGCAGAAATGCCTGATGTCTAGCCTTAGCCCACATTTCCAACAAACATTTTTGTTATATAGTAGTATCCTTACTACAAGTCGGTAACCCTCACGGACCTGTACCTTAACCTTAGATCTGTTTTGTGTTTCCACTACAAACAGTACTCTTACATATAGGCAGGGTTGTAACATGATAGCAACAGCTGCATCACTGTTCCATCTAGCTCTTGATGTACTTTGTCCTCATTGGCAATGCAAAGGAACATCTGCCCCATGTTGATCGTCCACAGAATGGGGTTGCACAACATCATTTAAGAACAGAAAGAGTACTGGTGTGTTGGATATTTTAAAAAAAGTGGGTTGTGCATTGAGATTTTGTCGAGCAAGAGTGATAATTCTCTCTTGACCAACTGACAAACTGCAATGTTTCTAGCTCTATCTTCTAGTAAACAGATCAGTTAGGTAGGTTCCTCAATAGAGAGGTTATGTAAAAATGGGATGGAACGGAGTTGTATTAGTACCATCCACAATTTTTCACAATCGAAATGCAAAAAAATAACCATTTAAATGAATCACAAACCAAACTGAACCAGATTGCTTGATAGCAATGCTGCTTTACATTGTTTGGTTATCACTGATAAGATCAAGCATAGAAGCCACCATGGAGGCCAAAGCTTAATTGTCTCATGGCCAACGCCCCTAAATGGTACAAAAAACTCTCTAAGCTCGTGCCTCAATAGTTGAATTTATAACTCCTAGTTTGAGCCTTGGTGGTGGTTTCATTAGAAAGAGATTAATGCCCAAGGACACTTTGATAGGTAGGACACGAGGGGATCAAACTGCCAGGCCTTTGATTAGTGGACAACCTGCCCTACCTCCTGTGTTGCCCTAGGAGGGTGACGAACCACCTCTCTCTACTGTAAGTTTAATTTCAACCACACTGCCTCCATGCTCTTCATATCTCTTTTTAGGTTGATCTGCTCTGACAATGTGCCACCACATAATTGCAGACTCTCTTTGCGGTTAGCACGAAACTCCCCTCTGTGGTCCCAAGCTCCATAAAGTAAGTGCGACCATGGCACTGAAGGACACTGAGGGTCAGTAGAAGAACCGAGAGTGCAGAGTTGATCAATTTATGTGTTGCATTGAGGAGAGTTTTGGCCTATTTCAGTAACTCACTAATTGCAACTGACCTCATCAACATATTCACCAACTTAACAACTTATTCATCAACATATTTTTTTCTCGCATTTGGTTAGTGCTAATTTTGGAACCTAGGTTGATAATATGATTTTACTGAGGCCTATGCCCATGCTTGTCTTAACCACAATAAAACCTTGAGTGGAATACTCATAGTCTGGTAACTCTCGTGGTAAATGTCATTCCATTCATCTCCCCAGGAAGGTGCTTCTGTTTAGGAGTACAATCCAATAAATGATAACCCCTTTGTCCCTTAGTGCATGGCATCATAATGCAACATTGATTAATCAATGATGTTCATGTGTAATCCATGTTCTCAGTGAAAGCTTGTCTTAAGGGCTCCACAAGGCATCTAGTGTTGCCTCAGAGATGCTTCCCATGTATATTGCTTGATCTTGCCTCTAACTCAGTGCCAGATCCCACTGGCTTTAGAACAAAGACTATCGATGTTATGGCAAGAACAGAAAGGTACCTAGCGATGATCCCTGTTGCGCAGTAGAATCATGGAGCTGGTATTAATTTTCCGTATGTTGGAGGAATCCTCTGAGACCTGGAGAGATTTCAAGTAGGTCAATAAAACGGATGACCTTGACAAGGGGCTCATCAGTGCATACTTGCACTGGGCTTTTGTTTCCCAACCAGCACTAATTTGAACCCAGCTCACTACTGCTTAACAAGCCCCCACTCACATACAGATATTAGATGAAGAAGCCACAAGAGGAGACAATCCACAGTGCAATTTATGTGCACTGACATTGTAGGTTTTTAAAATGCTGTTCCCTTGCTGCAACATGGACAGGACTGGATGTGCTGTTGAAGAAGTACTTGGGTTTTAATAGTGGGAAGTGGGGAATGAGGGCCCTGTCCTGACAAGTGGTCAGAGTCCATTAAGTCAAGAGATTTTGACCAGATGAAAGCAGAAAACAGCCATTTCCTCCTGCACATTTCTCATCCTCATCCATCTCTCAAATCGAAAGTGTTTGTCCCTCATGCAGGGAACCAAAGACATTGGCTTGTAAGAATCTAAAGTTCTAGAAATCCCCATTGGTAGTGAGCGCTATAGACAAGGCAACCAAATGCTGACAAAACACAGATAGCTCATTTTCCTCATGACATAAGTCAGACAGCAGGTTAACAAGTTTTCTTGTCTTGTTCGTAGCTTCAGACTTTTGCTGCAAACGGCATGAGCAAAAGAAAAGAAAAGAAAATGTTGGCATTGTATGTTTCTGCTAACAAAGAATTAGTAACATTTGCAGATTTCATATGTATTATATCAACAGAAGATGGAGGGGGTGGTGCATGGCGTGACACCTCGGCTAAATGCCTGCAAAGTTGCAGACAACTGTTCACAGTGGTATAGTGGAGGGTATACGTAGGTATATGGGGTATACCCACCTCATTATCTGGACCTATCAGCCAACAACAGAGATTAAAAAAGACAAGCACATCCTATAGTGGGTGCTAGATCTAAGATAAACCAAAATGTGAAAGAAAAATAGAGGTCCGCACACCAGGTCTTTCTCTCTACACACTATATATACTATTTATTCTCACTACTTTTTATGTGATTTATGTATTTGTATTTACTCCCTCACCCATGATTGAGTGACTTCAGCTGTTTTTAAAGTCACATGACTGTTGACGTGTATTTAAGATGGCGACTCACTAGGAAACCTATGAGACTGAGGAAGAGTGTTTTTTTTAGTCACTTATTTTTGCAGAATAAAATCCTTTAAGGGGAGCTCCCTGGTGTGCAGACCTTTAGTTTTTCACCTATCGGCCAAATAGCATTGGAGTTTATAGTGGACTATAACCACTTCCTCCCTGGTAACTTACCCATCTACCTAGTAGCACAACAAACATGGTTGTTTTTAGTGACCTGTTGCTCTGTTTCACTCAGTATCAAAACCCACTCTTCATGTAACCAACCAACCATCCTGACCTCTACCCTAAGTTTTCTTAATGACACAATATCATGCTACCTTACCTCTCCTGCTGAGAGAGACTGAGACTTTATTAATCACACAACCACAAGAGGTTGATTCCCAGAAAAACATTGATCATTTTAAGGGTTTGAACAAAGATTTACATCCCATATCATGAAAGTGTAATCAACAAATGGATGGTTTTAGCACTCCACATCACTAGGCACAATTGTACAGGCTGATGATAGAACAAAACAGGTTGTGTATCGCAAAGGGGTTTTTCCTCATGGAAGCATGAAACATGTACGCTAAATGTCACAGATCCTGTGTGCAATAATACATTGGTAAAGGGAAAGCTACAGGATTACCTTCCCGCCTTTACTTACAGTAATAAAGAAAGTAATGTACAGTCAATTTAATGGCAATCTGACCAATACATTTTGGCATAGTTTCCAAACTTTGGCCTTTGGGTGGTGCTTTACAAAAGTCACCAAATTCACTTGGAACCATCCTCAAGGTCCATAACATTTCATTTTATTCTTGCAAATAGCTTTCAAGCTTTCTTTTTGTGAACCAAAAACATAGATGTATAAACCAATCAAAACTGCCATGATAGTACCCACCACTAGCGCAATTAATTATTTATAGGTGTTTTTCTTATAAATTGATATTGCAAGTCATTCATAGGCCTAGAGTTCCATATCATTACAAAAAGTCACATTATTTATATAAAAAAGTGTTAACTACATGTCACATGAGGCTCATAATAATTAGATTCCTGCACTGAAAGCTTAATACAAAACTGTGAACAATAACAAATACACTGCTTCACAGTGTTGACAGAGGTTACTCTGAGTCACAAACATGTCTGCACTTTGATGTGAGGTCACCTTCATATATTTAGCTGTTGTACTGTAGCAGTGGATGAGTAAGCATAAATCTTGGCTCCATCATCACAATTCCCAGCTTTTTTTTGCCCAAATAAAGCTTACATTTGCCACACTTCCACATGCACGCTCTATATAATCATACCACCTTGGAAAAGTGACAGTGCCATAGTGCAATGTCGCAGAACTAATTAACCAAGCGTCTCTTTATTTCCTCTGCAGAGCCATTGATGATGTGCATAAAGTGACTTGTTGTTTCCCCCATGACAGTTTTTAATAAAACAGAGGCAGAAGTCGCCACACCACAGCCAGCACTCTCTCTAAGGAGAGGAGGAGTGAGCTGATGCTGGGCTTTTCCTCCCCCAGCCCTCTCACAGAGAACACTGGGTGTCAGATAGAAGGGATTCATCATGCGTGTGCATTATGCTGAGAGGATGATCTGTCAATAGCTTGTCTGACAAGAGACACTCTCAGATGGGCTGGAAGTGGACATCTGATAAGTGATTTCAGTATTGATCAGCTCAATCTGCACAACTGTACAGCAGCTGTTGGAAATGGTAGAGATCTATCATCAAGCATGTAGAGTTCTAACACTAAACTCAGGCTTAAGTTGATATTTTCATTATATCAAACCCAATTATTAGTAATTACATCCTGTCAGTGCATCTCTGTGTGGTTATTTTTCGTTGTTACTGGCAGAGTCTGTCTTTCCCGCACTGTATTCAAACTGCATAACCATACCCAAGGGATTCACATGATGCACTGATCAAATACAAAGGCATCTTTTTTTCTGTTCTATTTCTGACAGAACAGCTGTGCAAGGTGGATTCACTGCCTCCCTGTGGTCGATAAACGTGTCATCTTCACTTGAAGCCTAAAACCTGTATTACCCGAAAATCTCAATTAGTGATCAAGGCCTTTATTTATCTGAACTGCAGAGAAAACCAGGCCTAAGAGACAGACCTTCATTTTAAATGTCTTTTGTGTTATTGTTTCTTCTGTTTTAATTTGCTCCATGTGTAGCTCTGGCTGTATGCTCATGTGTATACCTGCAAAATGAAATGTGCCATAATTAGAACATAACCCATGTAATCGAGAAGGCTGTGTCACATAACCAATAAGCTGACATGAGTTAAGACGGAAGTAGTATAAAGGACAGAAGTTCACTTTAGGAGGAAGATTGGGGTGGTGTTTGGATCAAACAACCCAGAACTTTCCCCAAGGAGACCAGTGTTCCTGTCCTGTGTGAAACCAAGTGAACTTTTAGTTATTTTAAGTAATGTTGTTGCTTTTCTATACCTAAACTCTGCAACTTGACTGGTCTGAACCTCACCTGTGTAACTTTACTTACCTGAACCTAAACTACATAACTTTATTTTTCAAAACTTATCTTACATTTCTTTCCTAAACATAACCTACATAGCTTTATTTTCTAAACCAAACTTTACTTGCCTAAACCTAACCTACTTAACATCACTTTCTGAAACTTAGAAGGCTTGGGCAACGCATCGACGTAATCAACAGAATCGATTACGTGAATACATCAATTCACATAACGCGTGTCGACGTGTCACACCGTTTTACACAGTGCACGAAATGAGAGCACGAGCAGCGCCAGGCGTGTTGTTTTTTTTGTTTCGGGGCTCATGTATCAAGTTAGAGAATGCACACTTCTCGCCCGAGCAGCGCTTGTCAGGCTTGTCAGGCTTAGTTGACTCTATACCACTTTATACCGTAGTTTAAAGTCTTTCTCTGTCACAGAGATGATGAAATACAAAGATGTTGTATTTCAACTTCCTTGCTACCCTTTCATAACAAAAGCTATCTGACTGTGTCTCTGTGGACAGAATGCCATCAGTTGCTGATACTATGCATTTTATTTTGAAACATTTACAGGACAGGGTTGACAGCTGTGCAGGAGCTTGTATAACTTCATAAATGAGTGGAATATGTGCATATCAGCAGACAGCGGTATGCCTGAAGGCCCTGTTAAGGCTGGACTATTCTGATGTTCTTTTCGTAAATCTACACAACTGAAAATTTGTAAACCTAACCTTTGTAACTTGATGGTAAATACATAACGTGTTCACACCACTAGAGGGGCAATGATTTGTGAGATATCATACAAACTATTGTGTGTGCATTTTTGTTCAATATCATACCAGCAATAGTACAAAGGTACACTGATCTGTTGCCTTGAAAAATTCAGCATAATGCATGGTAATATAGTCATTTCCACAGCACCTGCTACTACTATCAGTAAGTCTTTAGAACTGCAACAATAAGAAGGCAGCATTTTAACAAAATGAAGGATCCACAATTTTTTAACAGCCTTCAACATCATCTCATGCCAAGTTCATGTCATATCCATGGTACCACAACCAACAAAATAGGATTTGACTGAAAACCAACCAAACATGGTTACATCACATAAGCCAAACCCTGTGATATAAAATAATGAAATTCATGGTATTTTTAACCCGCACATGGCCTACTAACTCTACAACCATGCAACCATCTTGAGTGATCCACAACAATTAATGTAAACATGCGACTCACTCCCACACCAAATATCCTATGAGATATGACCACAGTATTACAGAATCCAAACCAGTGGAGGTTTTTAAATAATTTATCATGCGGAAAATGATCACGATTCTCTTAGTTTTACAGCATTAACTAACAAAACGTAGGCTGGAGGGTGAGGACAAAAGCACATCCTGTGAACCCTCCATTTAGAGTGCATTTCCTAAATGTATTCATGCCTAAGGTAATCCAGTCTCAATTTAAATATCTGTAAAGGGAAAAGGCACCACACAATGCTCTTTAAAAAGCAGTGATCAGAGGCCTGGTCTCGACCATTTCCAAATATTTACCTGTGGAGGAGCAATTATGTATTCACTCCAAAACAAAGTCAACAAGTCTGGGTCACTGAAGATGTGAACTAACATGAGTCAACAGCTTTTTGCAGCCATGAGCAGCCGTTCCCACAGTGGCAGTCGTGTGACTCAGTTGTGAGCCTGGCAAACACACAGGAACATGTTGAGAGCGAGGAAACAGCACAAGAGACTTATGAAGACAAAATCTGGTTTTTATTCACCCAGATTGCACAGTGTGCACTAACTGGACATATAAAGCCTCCATGATTTGCGCATGTTGCAATGTCCTCTTGTAAAGCATATATCTGTGTTTTCAACACGTTCTCACTCCCAATTCTTCATAAATTTCACCAGACGTGTGACACATATTATGTATGTTACCTGACATGCAGGTCTAGGCGGTTCTCATTCCCAAGTTGTTATACACCAATGCTTTGTCAAGCCCCCCCGCCATGTCATACCTACACAAAAGGCACTCTTTGACATCTTTGTGCGGGTATAAGGAGTGTGAGACTCCCCACAGTGTGGGAGGGATAGTGGACAGACATACATTTTCACAAAAGAGACTTCTCTTTGTGTCCCCTGTGGAACCAAAGGTCAACCTTCTTTTAATGTAATGTTACATAACTTATAACTTAACGTAATTTTATGTATTTACATCAAATTGTGCATATTTTATCCCAAAACAGGATGTTGCTTTTTTTAAACTAACTGAGCAGTTTTGTTGACTAGACCCAACTGCAACAGTCTGACGTTAACCAACCGTTATGTGTTTCACCCAGGAGAGACACCCAGGAGGAGACAGCTGTGTGTCACATAGAGATGCTAAAGGGTGCCTAGTATGACAAAGCATCGGTATTGGATGATCTGATGTAAACACTCAACATTAACTTTTGGTTTCACACAGGACACAAACAGCAGTCTCCTAGGTGAAAGTTCTGTTCCAGCTTACTTGGAACTTCTCGCTCTTTACACCATGTCATTGCTATGAGTGGATTTACACTAGAGTTAGCTGAAAGCCCAGCACGTTTTCTACAGATTCTAAAGAGTGCCTTGCGTGTCAGAATCAGACATCAACAGTTGCTGACCAAGCTGTCGTATCTGACGCCCGGAAATAAGAGCGGCTTGCTGTTTTCATTTCTGCGTGTCTTTGTTGTGATCACAACCAATACCCTACACTCAAAACTGGCAGCCCAACTGTGCTTTTCTCTTTAAATTGGTAAGAATACAAGTTTGAGGCCATTTGGGGCCAGCATAAACAGAGTCCATAAATGAACTTATGTCAAATATGTTAGCAAATAGTGAAGTATTTCCTACGGACACGTCAATCTAAGCCTTCATGTAGAGTCAAGTTGATGTCTGCCTGATAAAGCTAATAGTTTTTCACTTTAAGAACTACAGATGACCCATTGAAATTCTTCAAATAGACAAAAAAAGAAAAAGATTACAAACTTTTCTTGATATTAACCTCCCAAATTTGCAAAATGACACTTTGTAATTTTGTAATCTACTGCATGTCTTACTTAAGACTGGCCTGAATTATACAGTCCTAAATACACAAATCCTGAAAATTAGATATCATTGAGTTTACTCTTGAACCACATCTATATACAAGTACTAGAACGAAACTCACCTAAATTGAAATGAATAAAGAATGCAAAGTCTTTAAAACTAAAATGTGGTGTTAGTTAGGAACACTGTGCTTTGCTGCATTAACCTTAATGATGCTTAAATAAAGGCATATTGATAATAGAATAAAAAAAACACATTGCCAGCTGTAAATTATATTCAAAATTTCTTTCTGCAAATTTTCATAAATAAAGCCCTTCTTTTGGAAGCGTTTGAAAGATGCAGTCCACACAGAGTGCTTATGCGGCACAAAATCATTACTCATTGAATCAATATGTTAACTGAGCGTTAATTTCATCCGAAATTGAGCATCCACACCCGTGTATATTGCAAATGAATGGGCAGCAGCATCACACACTGTCAGGACGTGGCTGTGCGTGATGTGGGAGTAGAGAGTAAGGATGAGGAGTAATCTGATGCCAGCCTTGTGTGATACATTCAATATCCTTTGACATCAATCACCATCTGCACTTCTCGGCCCGAAGCCGCAGCGCACTTTCACCGTTTGATTTCCTGACGAGCGAACGCTGCATTAACCTCTCTGCTGCTCGTCTCTGCACACGACGACACCCAAGGAGGCCTAATCCCAAACCTTGGGCTTTTGCACTGGGAGACTCATTACATTACACAACATTACACCCCTTCACAGAAAAACACTCCTTCCAGTGCTGAGGCCAGGGTATATTGCACCCGCTCTCCCAAATGGATTTCTAACTCAGTCATTTTAGCCAAATTGCCCTTCAGCCTTCTGCAAACATCTCTGAGCCAGACACCATTTCCTCTGTGTTACTGATTGTGACTGGAAGTGATTGCACTGAAGGTGTGGGACTGTGTGTGTGTGTGCTGTGTGTATGTGTTATTGTACCTGCCCATGTAAGTGTATTGTATTTCAACTGTCTGGATGTATGCACAGTGGCCATCATATTGCAGGGTTCATATTTTGGGCTCAGAGCAAGCAGCAATGGAGCCAAAACGAATGGCTTTTGATCTCTATAGCGAATTTCAACATTCATGACAACTGGAAAGGGAACGGTATGGAGGACTGAAACCGACAAAATCAAAAATAAAAAAATAAATGTGTCAATAAATAAATGAAAATGCCAAAACCAATAGGTGGAAAGTTGACAATGGCACATAGGTCAGCCCGCCTCATTTGCGAAATGAAGTGGGAATGCATGTGGAAATGTAGGTGGAGAAGGAGAGATAAATATGTTTGAGGAAATAAATGGCGGGGAAGCAAATGGGAAAAATAATACATAAATAAATGTATTAATAAATACAGAAATAAATAAATGAATTTAAAAATGAATAAATAAATAACAAAATAATTTTGTTATTTATTTATTATTTTGTTTTTTATTTATTGCTGATTTTCTGGAAATTTAGTAATTTCTATCTGGTAGTATTTAGTAATTTCTTGCTAATTTCTTGAGCCATTTTTGGTTGAGTTTTGTTGGTCAAAATTCAAGCACTTCGCTGCAGGTTACAAAGATCAGTACCAATTAGGAAGCTTGTAAAAAAATAAGAATAAGGGTGTGAGTTCACTTCCGTCATAATCTGACAATATTTACTAGATTTCAGCCATTACCAAATGTGTAAAGCAATGTAGTGATAGCTCACTGATAAGTAGAAAAATTGCTAGCGGCGTCACATGAATGCAATATCAGTTGGACTGATGCAGGGTGATGGTTATGGGTAGATCAAAGTCAGACTACTGTACCAGCATGTTTTATACTTTTTTAACACACCAGAGGGACAGAGGGACATATTCTTTGTGTGTTGAGGGATGGCAGGGCCCAGGGAACATTGTAACACTACCTGTCCACTGGGCAGACAGAAACTGATATTGATCTACTTATGTGACTCTGGGTAAGATAGCAAACAAGAGGATTTCCCCACTGGTGCTGTATTGCTTTAAACCTCAGAGGATTTTATAGCCAAGAACAAGCAAAGGACACCACAAACTTCCTGTGTCTTACAGAAAAAGTTAACAGACTGTATTTTACATCAGCTTTGGGATGCTGCCAGTCAAAACGTACTTGCTTATTGAAATTGCTTAATGACTTCCGAAATCAGTTAGGAGTGAAGGTGGAGGAAAAAAAACCTTTAACAAATAGTTGCTGTTGCCTTTTTACCCATTACAAATGTATTTCCTGCCTGTAATGGGGGAATATCTGGATCCAGAAGCTCTTACCGGAGCTGAGGGACATGCAAATCAATCACTGCTGCTTTTCATTCAGATGCAAACAGTATTTTTCATCCTTTCACAACACACCCAATTACGCTCAGAAATGCAGAAACAGAATGATGTGAGTGAGCGAGCGGTAGTAAACAACAGTTGTTAGTGCTGCTTGATAGGTAGAGGGCTGCAAACAAGCGGCAGATATCTGAATTGGCATGCAAACTGTTAAATTGTTTGCATGTTTGTTCAAATGCAATGCATGATTTTACCTCTGAGTGTGTGTGTGTGTGTGTGTGCGTATGTAAACAGGCATAATAAGGCATAATGTTACATAACTTACATGTGGACCTTGCGTAGGCAGAAGGCAGTGAGCAACAAGATATGGCCCCAAATAACAGCAGTAATAGTTTTTAAAAAAGAGAGAAAAACAAGGGTCCACATTTGCTAGAAATCAGGCAAAAAATTAAATTAAAAAACTAAAAAGAGAAAAGGACATGACAATTGCTGAGAATTATATACATTCTTTTTTTTAAAAAAAAAATTTAAAGACATGAAAATCGCTTAGAACTGTTTTAAAATACATATACATTTTTCTTTCAGTACCATAATTTGAAATATGTGAAATTATGATAATTTTACTTTTCCCCATTTTATGGATAATCCACCTTTTTTATTTTAAAAATTAATTTTCAGGTCCTTCTCTTATCGCCTTCTACTAAAATTGTCTTTCTTGCCAGGTGTTTTTTTTTTTTTAACCCTTTATTCACTATCTACTGCATATATATAACCAAATACAAAGTCAGCAAAGTGATGACATTAGATTGGAAATTGCATAAAGAAAGAAAGCAACAAAAATAATAAACCTAAATATACTACAAAAAAAAAAAAAAGAAAAGAAAACAAAAGACAATTAAAACAAATAAGCAAATAAACAAACAGAGTATTGATAGCTTGGGTTTAGTTACATTTCATATAAGAATTTTGCAGCATAGGTTTGTTTTGGGGTTTTTAATGCGTTTTGTTTATGCCTATGCACATTCACTTTAGCATCTATGTCTGAAGAATTTGGGAATGAGAACGGATTGATTTTATTGCTAATGACTTCAACTTTTCATTTGTTTTGTGTTCCGTCTCCTTTTTAAAGATACATTGTCTCGCTTCAAAGTCACTGTTCTATATTCAAGTATTAAAAAAACAGCAGACGGGCAACAGCAGCATTTTGGATATAAGCAGCTGTCAAAGTCACACTCTCCTTTTCACCACATCGTTTCGTTCTTATTTCAGAGCTCATCAGTGTAACGCTGTTCAGCTGCCAACTCTCATATCTCACATTTCAGAGCCTCTCATCAGCGCATGGATATGAGGAAGAGGGGAACTTTTCAAATCAAGTGATATAAAACCAGATATATTCACTGCCATAGAAGTTCACTAAAGCAAATTCAGGAAAAAACAAACATTTGTATAAAAGCTTTAGTGAGTACTGTATTCAGACTGGGAACATCCCCAGTGGAGACCTGAGCCAGCTGTCTTGGCGTGTTTCATGCGTGCCCGTGGCAGATAGTTTGGACAGCTCGCTGCCAGATGGGAGGTCCTGCTACAGTTCAAGCCCTGCCTGGCCTCATTTTTAAGTGACCCACTTCGTCTCTCCCTACGTCCCTCATCCCACACCCAAACCCACGGGATCAGTATGGTGAGCGGGCAGAGAGGCAGCACACACAGCCGTCCTGATGCTGCGCTCTCTCCCAGCTGGGAGGATGCACGGGGCCAGATGGGGCTGGAGGCTTTAGAAGGGTGAAGGCAGGAAGGGGAGGGGGGCCTGACCACCGTGTGTTCACAAACACCAGCTGTCTGCTGTTTTACCTCTATCAATATCCTCACACAACAAATCTACGGCTGCATCACGGTAACTGTGAAGACAGCTGTGTATGTGTGTCTAACTACCTTCAGGGACATCTTTCAGACTAAAGAGCAGTTAAGAACCTGAGCGAATTAGGTTGTTTTGTTTTTTTGTTTTTTGTTTTATTTTTTTTTTTCAAAAACGTGGGGAGAAGGCAACAAGCAAATTGACAAGACATGGCCTAAGAAATTTGCATTTTTTTTTATTTTAAGAAAATTACATATTATATAATATATAAATATTTATTTTTCATATTTTCTTTTTTCCACTAACATAATTTAAAATATATTATTATTATTGTTGTTGTTGTTGTTGTTGTTGTTGTTGTTGTTATTATTATTATTACATTGAGGTTTTCTGGACATTTTTCCCTTTTTTTGGGATAATCTTCTGATAATGTCGCCTCTTTTTTAAAACAAATTTTTGGGTCATTGGGATTTCTTGCGAGACTGGTCATTGCCTTTTGTTCCTATGTATTTTTAAAAAACATTTAAGAAATCAAACCTATCAGGTCAGGTTTCAAATGGTCAAATAGTTTGTGAAAGATGTCTGAACGCAGCACAAGAACCAGGCGGGAAATCTATGCCGTTATTATGCCTTGCCATTCTTTAGAAAAGGTACATCACGCCTTTAAGGCAGCATCAGAGGTAGTAACGTCACCAAAATGACTTCTCTATAAAAAGGACAGCCGGCAGGACATTGTCATGGGCGAGACGGATGTGATGTATTGATGATATCTTATGCAAGCAACCCATTCCTAGAATATTAGGAAAGCAGCCAACAGCAGTTAGCATCTAACTTAGAGAAGAAGAACAGCTGAAAAGTCTGTAAATTGGGAAAACAATGAGTTTTACCCTCTGAGCAGAGGATGAAATCAGTCGCCATCTAACAGAGACGGTAAATAATTGTTATGCCATTGTTATTGTTTAGAAAGCACTGGATTTCACACTAGAGGCAGATGCTGTTGTGTTACAATCCGTGCCTCTTTTGCTTCCACGATGCTGGCATGCTGTCTAAAATCCCACACTGGAGCAACATGATGCCATTGATGTTTGGTTCTGCATTTGGTAAAAAAAGCAAACGTGACATAGTAGGGATCTTTTTTTACAGCTCTAAAGTGTGATCACTGTGTAAAAAGGGCTTGTCTTATGTCACCAGAAGTGACATAAGTAAATGTGTGTGTGTGTGTGTGTGTGTGTGTGTGTGTGTGTGTGTATGTGTGTTGCTGTGACTCCACACAATTTGAATAGCTGTGAAAGGAATAATTGCCACTACTTAGACACCATGTAACACCTAACACTTTGGAGACTGCACTGCCAACCTCCTGTAATGTTATGTATCGAGGAGAATGAATAACATATAAGAAAGTGATAACAAAATATTGAAGTGTCTGTTCACCCTAATATCACTATCTTTCCTGCATGACTAAACCAAACGTTGGGGCTAATAGTCCTGATGTTTGCACTACAGCAACCGCCTGAAGTTTAAAACTCAATAATAACTCAGCCGTACCTGCTACAAATTTGCAATTTTCACCAAAACGTAGCACCAATTGAGCGGAAAATGTTCTTCCTTCAGTCTGGCAGGCATTACAGAGCCATCATTCTGTTTTTCTATAAACGGCAAACTAATTAAACCTTTCTCCTCCTACATTTTTTGCTAAATTAACACCAAACTTGCGACACAGCATCTACAGACTGTCTGACACTGAAAGTCAATGAAAATAAAAGCATCTTTCAACATTAATTTCTAAATTGTTCTCTGTTAAAAACAAAAAAACAACATTATAGACATCTCTACATTGTCTAGATCACTGGCTCTCAACCTTCTCATAAGGGAACCCTTTTCTATCAGAATAAGTGACATAATTCATGCATATTTCATATTACATTCAATGCATAACAACAACAGCACAGAGCAGCAGATGCACTTAACCATTATCCCTAATAATGCATGCAGTAACTGCAGGAAATTGTGGAAAATGCATGATTTGGATGAATTATTGATAAATTTTGAAAATTTTCTATCATTGTTATGTTTCTTAAACAATGCTATGCACCTTAAAGGCTTCTTTTTGGACAAATTCGGGGTGTTCTCCTTGACACCTGACCATTGTTCCATTAGCTTTTTGGCTGATTTATAAACATGACAATGTTGTTAGGCAGAAAGGTCAGTGACAATATTGAATCTAAACATTAAAAAAAGTATTTCATTTAGTTTTCTTCACAGAAATGAAGAAATTATTTTGCTTATTGTTAATATGTTTTAAAAGTTTTCTTACATCCCCTAAAAACAAGTATGAAGGGTTCTTTTGTTTTGTTTTCTTTTTTTTATCGAAATGCTCCGAACGTTTCAAAATTAGGTTTAGGAACTAGATCAGAACCAGTTCCATGTTGGTGGAAAAGGGGTACCAGTAGGGTTTGGGTGCCCCAGGTTGGGAACCAGTGGTATGAAGTACAAAAATTCCCAGAATTTTGTCTTTTCTTCTTTTTGGAATTAGTTTGCCTTTACATGTACGCTGGTGAATGTCAAACTCATAGAGTGTTTGTACTTGGCAGGTAGTTCAACACGACCATGTCTTGCACTTGGGGTCTAAGGTTGTGAGTTTGAGCACCAGGTGATCCTGAACTAACCAAATACCAACTCAGACATAGGCTGTTCTCACACTTTGACTTGTCATTGAAGGAAACACATAGGTGTTACAGATTATACAAACAATGACTCGTTTTTTTTTTCAGTTCTTCAGTGCAGAGAAAAGTTAGGTATCGTGCAGGATTCAAGGATCCTGAAATCAGAGCATCTAAGTGGAATTCAGCCATCATTATTTTCATTACACCTGTGTAATTCCCACTGTGACATGTCCAAATGTCTCCTGTCTCTTTAAAGCAGGGGCCCAACAATGATATCATTTTTAGAAATATTTTTTTATAATGCAACTGTGTGTGTGGTGGTTTGACTGTCTCCTTCAGTCAAACCAGTCCGAACTTTAAAGACTAATGTGTTTAAATCAGCATTTTCCTATTATCTCAGACTTTCAGAAGTGTAAAATGAATCGACAGTAAAGGAGTCCATCACAACATGTTGCTGTCAACGTTTAGCTGGCCTAATTCTGCCTCACACGGAGCTGTCAGACCCACTTCTGCAGTAATAACCAATTAAAGACAAGAAAACCTGGTGTTTTCCCCTGTGAATCTCAGTGGGATTTCATCACACCCCGTCTGTCGAAGCGACCGCTTTTCCAGCACCAATCCAAAGCTTCATAGCACACCTCCACTACAGCCAGACTGCAGGCGAGGGCTGTTACAGTGGGTCTGTTTGTGTTTGTTGATGCATTTAGTGCTGCAGGGTGAATAGGAATGGAAATGAGCAGGAGGAGGAAACATTACTACCAGAATAGACTGTCCTACTACCACACATGTGGCTGCTGTTTAACTGTACTGAAGCTAGTTACTGAGATTTGGCGGGTTATGAACAAGTCTATCCTAAATGACCCAACAAGACGTATGATTACTGACCTCAACAATGTGTAGAGAAAAAAAAAACAGTCTCCAACAGATGCTTTGTACGCTCTGTATTATTGCCGCTAAACACGTAACCAAGGAGGAATGACTGACCAGCTTGGGGCCTGTGTTTTAGGTACTGACAGCTGCAGTACTATATTCTTTATGAGTTTAACACAGTGGTTCTCAAACTTTTATTTTTTTTTATTTTTTACAATGAGCGCAAAACATTTTTGGTAGGAAAAAATTCAAAAGTGCAGTAATAAAGAGGTAAAAAGAGGTTTTCAAGTTTGGTATTTTGTTTGTTCTGCTGTCTTTTTCACCTTTTTTCTCCATGTTTTCAGCTACATTGTTACTATATTTTTTAAGACAAATCTTATTATTTGTATGTAAATGAATATCCTTTTATGGTCAGTGAACAAACATGAGAGTTTGCTACGACAGTTTAGTTTATGGCAGCACAACAATTGCAAAGAAAATAGTTATATTGAATGTAAAATGCAGTCAGTGGAACACAGATTTACATTTTTTTTACACTTTTATTTAAAAATGGGTACTAGCACCCCTATTTAGGAAACACTGCCCGAAAGTACCCCTAGATGTAACCCTAACCCCATTTGAGAGATACTGCCCCAAAGTACCCCTAGGGGCACCAGTACCACTATTTCAGAGGCACAGGTCCAAAGTACCTTCAAGGGTACCCTTACCCCCATCTAAAAAAACACTGGTCCAAAGTAGCCCCTAGGGATACCCGTGCCCCCATCTGAGACAGACTGGTTCAAAGTAGCCACTAGAGGTACCTGACCCCCATTTGAGAAACACTGGTTTCTCCAAGGGTTCTCCAAGGGTTTGCGTTGCACCCATTGAAGAAACACAGGTGTAAAATAATAATGCTGTTTTTATAGTAGCCATTTAAAAAATCTTTCTGTCAGTCATAAGAAGAAAATCACTTTGTCTTTACGGGTGAAATAAAAATATAACCTCTTAGTTTGAGTTCAGGTCTCAAATTTGGAAGAACCATGATGGTTCAGTTGGGGCTGTTCTTAGAAGCGTGGGTGCGGTTGGGATCAGGTCCTAATTTTAGGCCAATGCAAGACTCCAGAGCTGTGGGGTAAATTCAAGTATTGTGTAGTAGTCTATTTCGCTTTGTTGAGAATGATATTCCGTCTTTGGAACATAGTAAACATGCAGATCTGCTGCAGAGATGAGGATTATGGTGTAGGAGGGGGTTGGGAAATTTTGATAGCTGGTGATACTTTTTTCTGTGACTTTAGATTCTATTGTAAATGCTGTGAATCCCGACAGCTGCTGTCCTCCATGCAGGAGCACCCTAGAGCCACCTTTGTAGTTCAGTCTATGATACACACACAGAATCAGAGGAGTGATCCAGTGTCAGGCACATTCTCCTCCACAGCCCACCAGTATGAAGGTCCCTATAGTTACCAGGCTGAATCACCGCAGTACAGTTCTGAAAAGACAGGACTCTGGTTGCTGATGACATCATCGCTGATCATACAGTGAGGTTGATTTTAGCACATCGCACCCACACATCCTGCTGTCATTTTATGTGAAGGTCTTGGGGCTGCTTTTCAGTTTGGGCGCCAGCCCATCTCCCCCCCCAACCCCCCCCCCCCAAACACGAAAAGCCAGCCATCTGTAACAGGGGGTCCTAAATCTTTCCCGAGGCTTTGGTAACGGAGAGTAATAATGGATTGATTGCAGCTTTTCCGTCCTCCCTCCTTCCTCTCCTCTACCGCTCCTTAGAGCCTGACAACGATAAAAGTCCACCATCTTCCTCACCTCACAGAGGACAGAAGAATGAGAAACAGGGAGGGTGAGCAAGATATGAGCATTTCCTTGTATCCCACATTTTTCTATCGTAGGGCAAAATGGCAGATCAGTCAGTCATTTGTAAGTGTGTCCAACGCTAAATATAAATATACAAGCTATCCCAAAATTAAGCATCTGTTTTTTCGTTCAATTAGCTATACAAGATAAAGGATCCTCTCCAAATGTGTTGAACCCTGATCTTGTGCCACTACCAGACAAACATTTCCATTCGTTCACAAAAAATACTGTGGTCTAATAGCCATTGAATATAATGAGCAGATTCACTCCCCAACGGACACATCCGTTCCATTTCAGACACCCGGGAGTAGTTGTCTGTTAGATTGATACACCAAAGTATTGGACAAATTGAAATTTTGAACTGATGATGGTGCTAGATTAAGTCACAAAGAACATCAAGTCTATACCCAATGGCAGTGTAGTAAATTCAAGAGTTGTTCAGACATTTCACTCTAAACCACAAGTATCAACAAAACCCAGGCAGCCAAAATGCTGCCTGGGTTTTGTTGAAATAAGTTGGGCATCAAATTGCCCGACTTGGCTTAGACTTGGGTTGATTTACGCACTTGAATTGGGCCAATAAACTGGCACCTTTCCGGCCGCAAACACTGCCATCACTGGGTGGTTATCAAAAATGACCTGGCTTTGCACTGGCCCAAATTTGGCACATCGGAGGAAATGAGTCAGGCCGCATCTGGTTATCAGATTCGGCTAAGACTTGGGATAAATGACCCCCAGAATCAAGCAACATAAACTGGCCTAATTCCAGCTACTAACACTGTCATAGCAGGACCATTATTAAAAATGACCTAGCCTAGCATTGGCCCCAACTCAGCAAGCCAGAAGACATGAGTTTGGCTGTCTGGTTGCCAGACTCAGCTGAGACTCTGGATGAATGACATCCCAGAAATGGGCCAAATAAACTGGACCGATTCCAGCTGCTGACCCTGCCATCGCTTGGCTGTTAGCAAAAATGGCTCGTCCCAGGATTGTCCAAAACACAACACGCCAAACAAAAAAAGTCAGGCCACATTTGGTTGCCTGACTCAACTGAGACTTGGGATGAAAGAAACTCTAAAATCTGGCCCAATAAACTGGCCTGATTCCAGCCGCCCTAACTGCAGTCACGGGGAATTGTTGCACTAGAACAAAAACCCAAGAGACCACCAAAGTCATTAGGGTTTATCCTCTGGCCATTATTTACATCTTTATCAAATGCTATGGCAATTCATTCAGTAGTTGTTACGATATTTCAGTCTGGACCAGAAGTTTCAAAACTTTTGGAGAGCTGAAGGGCAGACAAGGGAGAAACGTCAGGAAGAAATTGCATGATGTGAAAGGAACAGGTGTTCTTAAAAAGGTAGGAAGTTAGTAATTGTAGTTTGGCCCATTTATCATCATAGTCAGCAGTCGGAGCTTCAGCAGAGGCTGAGACACACTCAAGGGTATCAAAGGTAATTTAACCTGATTGCTACAATTTGTGAAAAAAAATCACTCTCCTCTGAGTCATAACTCAGTTCAACCTGAACCCAGGCTTACAGCATCAGTCTTTGAAAAAGAGTCAAGGACCAAGAAATAGACAAATAATTGATATTGCCATCCCTAAAGCCATGTTAATGGCATGGCAATTGGATGAAATCTGGTAAGAATGATAAAGCATAATGTCATTACTGTTGCACCACCCTCAGAAATAATTGACTATTTTCAGCCGTCACTGGTAGTGGAAGCAGCCAGCCCAGCCGCCAGAAGAAAATGATGGTAGTGTGCGTTTCCGCAAACCACAAATACATTATTTTTTGGGGTGTTTCATATGGTTGATAGTCCTGCAATTCTATTGCTCTTCTCTAGTCATTTGACCACTCACAGTGCTTTAACACGAGTCATATTCACCCGTTCACACACACATTCTTAGTCTAGTGGCCAAGGCTAGCATACAAGGTGCAACCTGCTACTCAGTTTTTTTAACTATTCATGCATACTCACACACCACTGAAACAGCCATCGGGAGCAATTCAGGGTTCACATTCCCTGTGGCTTTTTAGCCACCAAATGTTGGGATTTTTTAGGGTCACTCTGTTCCCGCCAGGGAAAATGCAACGTTTTTTGTTGTTGTTGTTTTTTTATCAAGACATTACAACATTTCATGTGAGGAAAGTATCACCAAAACATCACCACTTTTTCTGGCGAAAAATTGCAATGAAAAGCATGTTTTTTACTGAGACATCACAACATTTTCAGCCAGAAAAGTGCAACATTAAAGAAGTTAAGACTGCTTCTTTTGTTGCCAAAATAGCTCGACCAAAAGCCATTGTTTTATACAAACAAATCACTACATTTTCAGCCAGGATAGAAGATGAAAAGTAGTTGTGTTTTTACTATGACTGCTTCTTTCTTTGCTGAGATAAAAAGTAAGACAAAAAGCAGTTGTTTCTTACCAAGAAATCACTACATTTTCGGCCAGGATAGTGTGAAGAAAAGCATTTATTTTTTACTAGGACCTAATCTCATCTCCTGCAGGGATAGTGCCACGAAAAGAATTTGTGTATACCATTTTTGCTGCTTTGTCACTTTCCTCGTGCTTCTTTCAGGTGCCTTTCACAAGTACTGAAACCTTTGAACCCAGAGCAAATTGGTGCAATTTCTTTCAAAAACATGGAAGACAAGCAATGAACAATGGTGATTAATGTTTCACAAATTTCAAGAAATAAACAGATTTAGAAAACTATTTTAAAAAGGCTAGGGAAAAATATCTATGGAAAAAAGAAAAATGCTAGGGGAAAAACTATTTTAATAATTATCGTAATTATATATTTAGAATTATGTGATTTCATTTCATTACATTATGTCACAATGTTACACTTAAAAAAACAAATTTCTGGTAATTTTATTGTGATTTTTATGAATTTCTTGCTAGTTATGGGGATCATTTCTTCTTTTGTTGCTAATTGCCTTCTTCCCATGTTATTGATAAAATTCAAGCCAGTTTGCTCAGGTTTTAAAGGGTTAACAGACAACTGAAATACACACATCCTGTGTCGACAGCTTGTTAGCCTTACTGTGGAGGCTGCAAATATAACCAAAGTATGTTTGTTTCATCCAGAGACTGTGAGCCTTAGAAAAATCACAACATCAAATATCTAAATACCACATTTGCTTACATTTACTGTCAAGTGCCCAGCTGTATGATTTATGACTCCGGTCTGTCAGGAGCAAAAACAAAAGTAGCTTTGTTATGTCGGCTTGATGGAAACAAGCCCAGGAAGCGTGCGACTTTGGCACAGCACACTGCTGCTTCACATCCTGTTTCCTAGCAACTGTTAGCTTCTTTAAACCCTGACCACGATCTTTCCCCAGCCTTAAAAATTTATTTCCTTTAACCCAACACCACAACAGTGTCGGTCAGTGTTTGACGCTGATGTGGAATACAGGCGAAAAGAGAGAGCCAGGAGATCTGATGACAGTGAATGCAGCCGGAAACAATTGTGGAGACAATTTGGCAACAGTGGCAGTAGCTCAGCAGAATTAATTGGGATTAATAGAAGGAATGTACAGTGTGACAGTCAGTGGGGACAGGTTGCAGCCACACAGAAAGCTGGAGGGATTCTAATGGGAAAATCCTGCAGAGTTCAGCTTTAAAGTTTAGTCAATTATCCTCCAGGAGTAGCTGAAATTCTTCACTGTTTGGGTTGATTCGTGGGGCTCGAGGAGCTGCAAGGTGGTGACAGATTTCTTTAACCATTTGTTAAAAGATCTGAGGCCCAAAGGACCTTTTTGTCCAATGCTTTGTCAAGACTGGCACCTCTGTTACTGTCAGCAAGTTCCTAACAGCCGCTCGGTCTAGCTGTTAACACAGTAGCTGTTATTTTAATTCGAGCAACTATTTTATTTCAACTCAATGTAAGCTGACAGCAAGGCCTGGTGCTTTTATGGAAACAAATTACTCATTAAATGCAGCATGTTTCTGTAACCTTGGAGGAGCCGAGATGCAGCGAATCTCCCCGCTGCTGCATATCTGACAGAAAGAATTTGCTCTTAACTGACCTTATGTCCACATAACCCGACATAATGCTTGTCCAAAGAATGCAGTAACAGTTGTCTGAAGATGTACGGAGAAAATAACAGGAGTCAAGCATTCAGCCAGGTGCTACACGAGTCAGAAAGCAGCCATCACTCCTTTTTTTTTTGCATTGAACCTGCTTTTACACAGTTTGAGGCTTTCAGGATTAAATGTCAGAGGTAGCCCTCAGGTAGGGCTAACCTTTATTTTTTGGGAACCATGAAACAGATACAAATGTCCGCAAAGCCAACAAAGCATATCCTATTACTGACACAAGCAAGACCTTTGTTGTTTAAGATGAATAACATTTAATATAATAATATAATAATAACTTATAATATACAGTATATAATACTAATAATTATAATACTAACTATTTTTCAAGTGCTACTTTTGTAATATATTTTTTACTTTGCAAGTGAAAGTCAAACTAAATACAACTGACTGATTCTAACCACTTGAAAACTTGGCAAGATGGCTTGATTTCTTTCAAAAAGAAGGCAATGAGCAGTATTTCAATATTGCTGTCAACGTACAGAAGCTCCTCTTTGTATTAAACTGATAAAAAAAAAAAAGCATTATTGAGGCAATGTATTGTAGTTCACAGCACGCACCATTAAAGGTCAGTGTCTACTGGTGGAATAGGCAGTTGAGATGAGAAAAATGGCACCTACAAGTGGTAGGGATAACGTTACAGGACTAGTAATAATAAAAAAAAAATGCCTCTGCCCCTGTTTGTGGTGTATTTTGGATTTAGTCACAATGATAAGTGATCCAGTCAACACGTAGGAAGCTCTTTTGGAGATGCCACCACCTCCTGCACATGATTTCCATTCAGCCTGATGATGTGTTGGTAGGGCGCTTATTCCTCCGCTTCCTCTCTATTCATTTTTCTTTTTAAACCCAGCAGGACTTTTCTAAGTAGGCTAATTGCATATTAGACACACAGCATTGTAGGCTTGACAATATCATACATGCTACAATGACTTCAATCACCAGCAGCTCAGCTTTTGTTTTTTTCTATTTTTCCTTTTTTTTTTTTACAAAAATATCATCACACACTGTGAACGCTAACTCCAACTATGGAGGCAACTCTATAGGAAACACTCTTCAAACATTCTCTGAACAAGTTCCCTAGAGTGGTATCACAGACGTCAAATCCTGCGACTCATTTCCGCGGCCGGTCTCCTGAATTTGTGCTGTGCCATGTCTGCACACTGTGAGACAGCTGGAGCCGAGCGAAGACAGCTCTGAGCCGTGTGCTAACCCAGAACTCCATCACAGAGCTGACCCACATGCAAGAGTGCCTACGGTTCATTTTACACTCTGCACTTTGATAATGGAGAGCAGAGATGCCGCCTTCACACGAGTGCTGGCTGCAGTCGCTCCTCCACAGATCACTGACTACTGGAGACGCTGTAACCTGACTGTGTTCACTCTGTAGTTCAGATTTCATTGAGGTCCATCTGTCTCCTTGATCTGCCTGCTGTCATGTGACATGTCTTATACTGTATTAGTGGATGAACTTAGAATGTGTAGTGATGATGCTCTGTCACACAGTGCTGTTTATTCTAGAGGAAAGAGAATATTGCCAGCCACAGCAGCTTGTTTACTTCTTCTTAAGTTTGGTGACACTTTTGGTGATAAGTGCTCTTCATCACATTTCACACTCAGTGTTGTTATTGCTGCTGTATGTGAAACTACGCTTTTTCTACTGCTTTAAAGGATTCATCTTGGAATTATATAAAATAAGCCTATTTAAAAGCTTCTGTGAGCCTGTTATAGGTGGTGTCATGTTGCAGTTTATATGTGTTGACTGAAGCCAAATTACTACACAATTTTCAGATGTAAATGTATCTGCCAGCGTACTCTAATAGCTGCAAACTCAACAGAAACAAAATAAAACTCACCCAAACCAAACTATGAGTTTAAGTGCACTGTTCCAACAATTACCAGCTCTGGTTTGGTCAAAAATAACCTTAATTAGTTAGGTGTTTCTGGCCGCCAGCCATTGACAGTCCTGTCACTTCTCCCTCCACCACTGGGTGTCGCTGTGTCTTTTAAATAATTTGCCTGTTCAACCAGTAGAGATAGGAGACTTAGCACTGGTGGTGCATGCTGTGCACTACATGCAATGGGTTTAATAGAAAGAGGAGCGCCTGTCTTTATGACAGGATTGAAAAAACATACCTTCAGGATTTCTAAGTACCTTGGTATACCGTAATACCATGATATCACCCAAGTCTAATGCAAATACTGTTGACGTTCATAACATATTGTTTAGTAATAGCACAAAAGACATAGTGAACACAGCATTTAATTAAGAATAACAAGACCTGACTCTGCAGTGAGCCCCAGGTCCAAAGTCCTTGTTACAACCCATAATAAAAGGTAAATAAGACCAAATTATATGAATTGTGTTTTTCCAGCCACACCAGAGATCATAATTAAAAGTCTAGAGCAGGAATGCCCATCTTGTTTTGCCCTGGGGCCACTTCAGACAAAATGACAACAGGCCAGTAGCCACTTAATAAACAAATATTACTGTGTAATAAATTATGTAACAAATTCATTTCCTGTTTTCAACCTTTTGACATTTGCTGTCCTCACTCATCTATGCCAAAAGATACATCCAGTCACAGCAGCCCTGCACAGGTCAGGGGTACATAGGGCCATTTCGAGAATGTAAAGGTCCAGCTAGTAGGATTTAGGGGGACATATTGGCAGATATGGAATATAATGTAGTAAGTATTTTTTATTAAAGTACAATCACCTAAAACTAAGAATCATTATATTTTCTGTACTTTAGAATGAGCTATCTTGGAAGAAGCCCGCCATGTTGTTCTACAGCGGCCCAGAACAGACAAATTAAACACTGCCTCTAGACAGCACCATTCACATTTTCAGATCAGCCACCATATTTCTTCTTATCTACATGCTTGGCACACAGAAGAAGTTTCAGTTGGATTCAATCTGCAACCTCACCACTATATGGCAGAAAATCTTCCTGTTTGCCCTATAGTGCTCATTGTGCTCCTTATATGACTTTATTTCATTACCTGGCATCAAGTTGAAATGCCAGCTATGTATCATACAAACACTACAGATTCCGTCTGGCCGCATTCTCGACTGACACCACCCATTCACGAGGGTGCCGTACACCGCAACTGGTTCTTTTAGGCCTCATTCTCATCTGACGTTGTTCGGTGGCATATCATGCAGACACAAAGGTTAGCTTTTGGCGTCAGGATCTTACTGCAACAGCAATGGTATATGATAACTTCGGAACAAGAACATGCTGGATATGCTGGCTGATTTCGCACTCTGCACAGAGGGTAAGAAGCTCCTGAATCTCATTGTTTTCCAAATTTGTGCACATTTACAGTTGCTGTTCTTCTGCTTTAAATTAGCTGCTAACTGCTACTAGCTGCAATGGGTCGCACACAGGTCACCAAAAAACGACAAAGTCACTCTTTCATAGTTACTGACATATCTAACAGATCTACCAAAAAGTCAGGACTATCGGGGTAAAACTACTTAACATTACCACCACTGATTATCAGTAGTTGTAAAAAGCTCAGTAAGATATACTGTGATGAGGCTTCCTAATGACATAAATAACTCACAGAGGATTAACAGCACATTTGGAAGTCTCCACAGTTCTTGATGTCCCTGCATGTTGTGTAAATCTAGCGTTACCTCCCTGCATTCAGAGAGCACAGCAGTATAAAATAGTGGAGTGATGGTGGATAATCTAAACCACAGAGAGAAGATGGGTGGCGTCTTTCACATATTGATGGAATTGATTTTCAGGCCTGAATGGGCAAGTCCAATTATAGTGCCCTTCGGCGTGGGGAATCGACATTGCATGAGAGGGGGAAAGATGGGAATTGGAAGAGAAAGTGAATTCGTCAGCAGGAAAGGCTTTGGCCCTGTTTCGAAGATAAGGCCCGCTCTGTGTCATTGGCTCTGTTTTGATTGGATTCATCCTCTTTTGATGTTTTTTGCTTATTCCCCTCCCTTATATTGTCCCTGCCTTGATTCAATGTGGAATCAGTTGGAAGTATGAAATTTGCACATCGCATTTGAATAACGATGACAGCATTCCCCACACATGCTGCAGGCTGCGCTCTCCCCTCTGCTCCTCTCTCCTCCTGTCAGGCCTCCCCTTGTTCCTCTAACTCTCCTCTCTTCTTTGTGCCTATCCTGTTTGACTTGTAAAATGTGAGTGATGGGTCTGGACCAGCCTTGAGTCTCAGCCTGGCACTAATGTAAGCTCTGTAATCCCAGCATGCACCGCTCCAAATGCAGGAGGAGGAGCAGCTCCTGGAGGCTGCTGGCAGATTTTGACACATAGTCACTATCACAGGGCTGACAGTGGTTTGAACATTTGAGGGAGCATATGTGCACATGTTCCTCCTGCCAGCATGACTGTGTGTCCTCTGCAGCCCCAAGCTATCAGCTTGTAATTACAGTGATGCTGCTCACGTATGAACATTTCATCACAGCAATCAAGATAGAATTGGACACCAGACACACAAAAGCACAAACACAACCCTCATTATTCTGTTTTTATTACGTTTTAGTGTTTCTCTATTATTGTGATTAGCTGAGTCAGTACTACGGGTGTTACAATCCATCGACCTGCACCGATATATCTATTAAATGAGCAACGATTAGTAACATCGATGCAAAGTGAAAACATAGATCCATATCATCCTCTTTCAGATGCGCCTTAATTTTGAAATTCTGTGTCACAATCACACAGCATCAAGCAAATTATGCCAATTCATGACTTGATGGGATGGATAACTGATTTGTAGAATCGTTTAGATCTAATCGGATCAAATCGATGGATAAGAGGAGCTGCTGCTGCAAGTGAATGCAAACTTTTAGACTCAGCAGAATGAACAGTTAAGTATCACTTTCACTGCATTAGACATTCTGCTGCACCATCTGTGCCCAGAGTATGCCCTGCGCTGGCATGGCAGACCACTATAAATGAATGTGTGGGAAACCCTGCCCATAAAGAGAAAACTCAAAAGAGACAGAATAGTCAAAATCAAAGCAGCAGAGGCTGACAACACCTAACCTTTGTTCCATTGTTAGAATGGGTCGAGCTCCACAAAGACTGGATCCTAAATGTACCATAATGCAATGCTTTGCTATGTAAATGCCCATGTCTTGCAAACACATGCCCAGTTGAAACTCATGCTTTTTGTTATTCATTTCTAATTTCAGAGTCCAAGCTGAGATAACGGTAATGACTTCAATATGACATCATCAGGGTTATTTTGTCAGACTTCACAAAATGCCCCCAGTTACCACGGATTACATAAAGATCAGTTTACTAGTCATAGTTAGTACTGTGAGTATCCCTGATGATGTCATCACATGTCTCAGCTTGGACTTGGAGACTAAATATTTAAAACAGAGAGCCACATAATGTGTACCTCATACCACCACTGATAGGGATGATTCTGAGGAGACTTTTCCCATTTGCCACCTCTATGGTTAAATTAAGAGGTCAAGTTAAGGGAACCTGTTTTTCATTTTTGTAGTGCTGAACATTAGTGCCATTGATTTCACACTGTGACACTGAGGAGGTGGGGCATGTGGCATGCCAGCCAACCTAGGGATGCACCAACAAAGATGGGGAAAAGGAAGCAAACAAATATGGGTGCATTCCCCAAGGGACATATTTTAAGAAGGGATTGAACCAAACCTCTAATTTTTCCACCACTCAACAGCCACTCTAATTCCAATATTTCTACATTCCAAACTCACGCACAATAAAACTTTCCCTGGCTTTTTTCTCTGCACAATGCTGATGCCAGCTTACCTTACATAACCCTAAAAATGCTTTTGCACTCTCATGTGATGCTGATACAGTCCTTCATTAGGGCATGTATGTTTAAGCTCTGCAAAATGTCACTGTGTACATGCATCACTGTTAGATGGGTCAGTCTTTTCTGAGTCATCGTGCAGCGCATCCATGTCCTCAGGCACTGGAGAGTAGAGGAGCATCTCTCTGATGATGCCACTGATATGGGAGGACAGAGGCACGGCTTTATGAGGTTTTCTACTTCTCTGAACAAACTTGCGGTGGGTGTAGTTTGATGAGGCACGAGGCCACTTATGGGAATATGCTGCATAGAGAATGTCTCCCACAACACATTCTCATCCCAAGTCATCACATGGTGCAGCTCAGTCAGCTGTTTACACTTCTGGATGCCGTCACAGTGATGTCAACAAATGCACATGGTGGGATGAAGCAGCACGGTCCTTATCTTTACACAACAGCACATGGCAACCAATGCTGACTGTTGGGACGTTTGGTATTCAGCAACAAAGTCACTGATGGTTAGGTTTAGGCAAAAGAGGTACATAGTAAGGTGTAGAAACAAAAAATAAAAACATGGGACCATCACATGGGAAGTGAACTCTGGATTCCTGTACGAAAGTTGGTTGTTTGTGGGACCCAATCATTTCCCCATTCACCCTATAACCTCAGATGCGCATCTTATACTACATGGTTACCAGTAACGTTATTACCTGACGCTGTCATTCAGCATTTCATGCGCATGCGACCGGTCCCATCCAGCCGGGTTCTCATCTGATGCCGGCACATTCCGATTGGACACAGAAGGTGGCTTTTGGCCACGCTCATACGCTAAAAGCACTCACTGAGCGGATGTATTTTGTTGCACTGGAAGATCACTGCTCTGCAACACCTATCATAGTCTCTCTTCTGTCTACCATCTACAAGCTTTCATGGTTGAATCTCCAGTTCTGAAATCCACAGCTTCATAAAACTCACGTCTCCATCTGAATTGTTCCGTTGCAATTGCCACTGCTTCTACACCTTTAGTGCCCTATAACAGGTTTGAGTCTTGCTCACCGAAGACATTGTCTGTCACCACCTTCAATCTGACTTTGCTAACACGTCATCACCTTGAAAGTTTTCTCCTTTATAACGCTGTCTCTCTTATTGCTATATTTCTGTACATTCAAGGACAACAGGCGCACTTGCCTTTGTGTTTGAAAATTCCTTGCCATTACCCAGTCATGGGTAAAAGAAACCTACTATTAGGAGACAGATTTTGGTGATGATATCTACAAACAAAGTCAGACTCTTCAAATGCACAATATCTTCCCTGGGGGGTTTGCGACAGTAACATGAAGCTACTTCGGTCTTTGCTTCTGAGTGAGAATCGTCAACATTCTACACGATGTCATGTCAAAAAATGGAACCATGTATTAATTTGAACATCTAGTGCTGATGTCTCAAACTCAAAAGTCTCAGTCTCGCAGCAGTCACGACTAGCTATGAGAATTCAAATGCTCTACCAAGGGAAAGTCACAGGATTTTTTAATAAGAAGCAAATGTTGTACTGAATGATGACATTTTACCAAACCGCTCGGTGCTTGTGAGTTTTTAGGCGGTTTTATTGGAGGATTCAGCTCCCAGCTGGAGTCAGGAAACTGAGTTTAGCATGTGTGCTCGCTCCATTTCTGACATTTCATTTCTGCCTAACATAATGGGCCCATGTTGTCACAGCAGGCCTTCCTAGTGAGAGAGCAGCTCCAGGCAGCCTGCGGTCCCCTGAGGGGCCCCACAGACAGACAGCGGCTCTGTGAAGGAGACACATGCAGGAAGTAGTAGGTGTGAAAGACAGGTGGACCATATTTAATTAGTCATATTACCTTGTTAGTCACAGGTCTCTGGAGCCAGCTAGTTATAGGAGCTTCCACTTTGAAACACACACAAGCTGCTCTTATCACAGCTGCAAGGACCTTCCGCTGAATACTGTCCTCTCCACCAGCTTAGCCCTTATCTTTTTTCATTAAATCCTTAGTCCTAAATATAGCTACTCTTGACGCCAAACTACTTTTTGTATAAACAAGTCCATTTCCCAAACCTGGTCTGTACCCATGCCTTAAAAACCAAAATGAACGCGATTGGTCCTACAACAGTTTAGATCCAAACCCAAAGAGAGACCCCAGGTTTTATTTTCATTATTGCTTACTCAAAGACAAAGTGATGTGCTTCTCTTGACTGCCACAGATAATAAAAATAACATAGCATCAGCAGTAATATTCAGGCCAGCAGAATATGCCAACCAGCACAAAATACTACCAGCATTTTCTTTAAAGGTATGCTATGTAATATTTGCCTAAAACAGTGGATAGACTCATACAAAAGTAATTCCTCTCAGTCATCACTTATGACCCAATACAAGTGTGTGGTGGTGTATTTATCTGCAGGGACTCTGCCTTTGCTGTATCCGGGATTGGGCTTTGTATCAGTACCCTAAATACCTAAGATATCAGGTGAAATAACCCAAAACTACTAAACTAGTAAACCACTAAAGTAGTATCAAAACTTAAGTCAGAACTTAAGAAACTCAAGTCAAACGTAACCTGTAGTCAATCTTTTTTGTGCACAGATCTAGGAAGAAATTAGTATTTGTATGGTTGTGTGGGGTTTGAACTGAATGCAAAAGACTGCAAGAGGATCCCCACCAACGGCATACGCCGAGCGGCCAGTCAGACCAGAGGGGATAAACAAAACTGAAAGTGTCGGACAAAGAGAGGGAGGAGAGCCGGCATCAGGGCAAGGTTGACCTGACTTGGACTGAGAGCTGGTCCTCTACCAAGCCTTCTTCTGGCTAATGTCTGGTCGCAGGAGAATAAAGTGGATGAGATGTGATAAAGGCTCACTCAGCAAAGGGTAATCACAGACTGCTGCTCTGCACACATCTTCGCAGAGACCCCTAACATCCTGGATCAGGCTGTTGCACTGGATGGGAAAACCTTGTTTAGAGCTGACAGGACACAAGACTCTGATGTAAATTTTTTTAAAAATGCGCTGCAGGAATTGTATGATGCCATCAGCAGCAACATGACCAAGCAACCAGATGGCCTTTTTATAGTAGCTGCCGATTTTAATCAACTCATTCTTCAACTCCAAAGATGTAGCAGATCAAGGACAAATTTTGATTTCATTTTTTAAACTTTGTTTAAAACATGACTAATGAATCTACTTTGGTCCTTGTACCTCATACATTGTACCCTACACTGGGCATTGCCTGTTCTCAATATGTTGTTGCATTGTCAGTTTCCAATGCTTTAAGCAACACCAACTAAATTCCACTCACCTCCACAGAACTGAAGTGGAGACATAACTCTCAGGCATCCACATCCATCATCAGTGCTTGTCTACTTTTCTTGACCAACTTTTCCCAGTTGAAAACAGCCTCTCCATGCATTTAATTAACACCACCAACTGCTGTGCTTCGATCTGCACAGCTCCTCTGGGGTGCCAGGGGACCTAGGGAGAATGTGTGTCTTTTTTGTCTTCAAATGATACACTTTCTTACGCTTTTCTGGAGCGTGCAGTTTTCATTAATCAACTCACCGTGGCCTCAATTTGTCTCATTGTTTCCATCAGCGCTGGGCTCATAAAAATACATAAAAGAAAAACAGGACAGGGACATGAGGCTGCCTGGCATCAGAGTGACGATGCAAGCCCACGGCGGCAGTCATACATCTCCTGCCATGCACTGTGATGCCAGCTGCAGTGGTACATGGAGGGCTCCTAAAATGGCAGATCACAGCAAACCACAGAGGGCTGTCTGGCAGACTGGATCATCCCACAAAACCACAAACTGATCTCAGCACCAGATAGCATGACATCTGTGATGGATTGTAACACTCTTAGTGCGCCTGAACCTCTCCAGTAATGCTGCACCCAAAATTCAATGCCCTCCCAGTGTACGCAAGTACCGGTTAGTATTTCAGCAATCATGACGAGGAAGCTCAGCAAGGTAACATCCAAGACGAACACGAAAGAATGAAACACTAGAATTACTCACTGTTCTTGCTCATGGTGTGAACAAACAGAATAGGAGGCACAATAGACAATTCTCAACAGCCTTAAAATGCCTGTTATCTAGCTGAACAAAAGTGCACTCGGTTCAATGCTTAAAGGAACACAGAAAATGTGCTGAATTTTTTGTATGGCTGAATAATTGTTCCATAGATCAACAACTGTGTAAAGAGATGGAAAATGCATATAAAACCCACGCAAACTTTTCATACTACAAAAGACAGCCACAAAAACTATCACCAAATAAAATCAGAAAGTTGCCTTCTTAATGAAATTCCATACATTCCAATATCCTGACTGATTACACCATTGCCCAAATGTAAAGATCCCATAACATTTCACTACAATCGAATATTCCAAATATGTTGGCAAAACGAAGGGTGCAGGTTTTCAAAAATGAATGGTCAAGACAAACACAGAGAATTTTAGCAAAACGGGTAAATCTACCCAGCTGGCACCAGACATCAAAGTTCATGATATTTTCAACATACAGATTTCAAAACATCTTGGAAAAGGAGTGCATTTGAAAATTAGCCATTTGGCTACTGGCACATTGAAGGAAATGCTGATTAATGGGTTTTGTATCACTAAATAAAGTGAGTTTACAAAAAAAAAAAAATTTTTTTTTGTGGATGTTACCATCATGATTTTTTACGTCAAGGTCAAGGTGATGTTTGCATGAGACATTTGGAAGATGCTGGATTTTGGCTACTTAATGAGATAACTTAAAACCAACAAAATATAGTCATCTTTCCTTCATATTAGGGAACAGAGTTGTCTCGCCTTTGAGCCGGCAATGGAGGTAGTAACACTGCCAAAACAAGGACTGAATAAGAGACAGCCGGCAGTACAATATCATGGGCGTGACAGGTTTAATGTTTTGATGGCATGTTGTACGTGCAGCAGCTAGCGGCAGCTAGCAGCAGCTAGCAGCAGTTGGTGGCAGTTGGCAGCAGTTAGCAGCTAAGTTAAAGAACAAAAGCTGGGCTGCAGCTAACCATAGCTGTAAATGTACTGTTCTAACCAAGAGGGCAGCTAGCATTAGAATTAGCCCCTGTCAACCCCCCCCCCCAAAAAATAAGATGTTAACAAATGCAAAACGCAAGGCATTAACAACAGCAGTTTAATAAAATTACATTTACACAGCATATGTTGTATGTTTGTGTACAACACGTATGTATTTGTGTGCCAATGGTGGTTTGTATATGTGTTATGTATGCATATGTGCATGTACATGTGCACATATGTATTTATGTACCTGATGCATACACGTGGTAACATTATTATTAATATTATGTATTGTATGTAATGTATTAACATTCATTGTTAAGATGGCATACAGTACACTGAATGTGTAATAGAACATACAGTATATAGTAAATAAATGCAGGTAAGCCGCATTTACCCTAAATGTACCTTTTAGCAGGTCTTGAATTGTTTAAGTCTGGCTTAAACTGATCTGGAGAATTGACACTGATCCACATGTCTTCTATCACTATTATAATGCAGTTTGAACTGAGTTCAGATTTCTTGAGGTATTCATCAATAATAAACAGGATGTCTTCAGAATGACCTTAAGTACATTTTCCGTCACAATTCTTACTTTTTACTTAATTCTTATTTTTATTTTCCTTCATACTGTTCAGAATATCACAACAAACAATCATTATTGACCTTCACAATCTCCCCTCAGTCCGCAGCTTACTGAAACACTTGCATATCTATAGTCAGTATCAGACTGACCTTGCTCTTTAGATGGTGCAAATATCAGATGGTGTCCACATCTCATACAGGATGCAGATAAAACATTAGAATCCTGCTAAGACCTGGCTGCAGGGCTGATACCAGGCTAGACTGTGTTATTGATCCGTTTTGTGCGAAAACTGAGGCCCATGCACCTGGCTGGGCTCAACGTGACATAAATTAACTGCAGCTGCTCTCATGTGCCTGCTTCTTCCCTCCTGTTTGATATTCCCATCCATGCTTGTTCCAGGGAGCCACTGACAAAGAGATCCACATACTGAGGCAAGGCGAGGCAGAGCACCGCTGCATATCGCCCGCACTATAATTACCCCGCAGCTTTGTGCAACTTTGGAATAACAAATGAGCAATCAGCTGTACGTTTGCAACGGAATCAGACGCAACACAACAACCATGAACGGGAAGATGGAAAGATTCACACCGAATATCCAGCCGGATCCCAGAGAGGCTGCTGCAGTGCTGGCTCACTGAGTTAGAGAGGAAATGTTCTTTCTGGCTCAGCAGTGCCCTGGGGAGCACACTGAAAACAGACCTCCAGCAACTTCATTTTCCAGCACATGAAGCTCTGAAAAAAATGTGATTAAATCAATTCTCGCAGTTAGGTATGGAAGCCCCCCGCCCCTCTCTCCCGCTTTCAAACTTGCCAGTGGCATCTATATCTCCAGTGGTCAATTTCAGTGTTACAGAAGGATTCAGTGAGAGAAGCTGGAGAGAGCATGGGAACTAGCGGCAAGGCTAGGACAAGCTTTACCGGCTTTTGGAGGTACTGGAGCGATTTCGTATTTTATTTAAGGAACAGTTTTACATTTTGGGCAATATTGTTTTCTTGTCGTGAGTTTTAAGTTCAGGTCAAACTATTGTTGTAATACGAAAACAGGTATGTTGAGGCAACAAAACTACTTGATTAGGTTTATTAAAAGATTATATTTTGTGTTAAAATAAGTATGTTTGGTACTTATCGTAACGTGAAGTAAAGTGGTCACCTGATTGACATCAGTGCGCAGCAACAGAATATACATTTTGTAATGTTACGCTAAAAAATCTGAGACTTTTGGTATCACGCATTGGGTGAGTACGTAAGATACGGAACGCTAAGCTAAAACAACATTGGCTTTTGTTTTAAACACAAATTGCGGTCTCCTTGGTAAAAGTTTTGTTTTGTTTGACCCATTCACCTGGTCAAACAGTCAAACCAGTAAATATTTTGTACATGTAAGTTGGAGTACCAATAAATACTTCCTGAGAACTGATGAGTATGTACATGGGAATAAGTACAGGGAATAAGAGGGCAACAAGGCCAAATTTGAAATAAATTTAATTCAAAATAAATCTACTTTAATTTCAATAATTATGCCATATATAAAGGTGGCCAACAAAAAGTGACGTAAAAAAAAAGTTGATAATACTGTTATTCTGACGAATTTATAAGGTAGTTATTATATAATTGATTTTAAAACCAACATGTAGCCAAGGACAAAGAAAAATAAGCGGACAAAGCAGTGATATTTGACAATCTAATGGGCTCACACCTACCAACAGCTCTTAAGTTTACAAACTAACAAATTATACCCACATACAAACAGAAAACGATATTCATGGATTTAAAAGAATGCTAATACTAAAAATGGTAGAACTTTGCGACCTTTTAATGCATGACATTTTGAATCATTGATTAATTTGATCTGACAAAGATTATTTTGTTGCAACTGTATTCCTTTTAATATTGTGTACTGTTGTGGATTTCGTGCAAGAACAAACTAAAAGGCATAAAGTTGATGATTTAAGTGCATGTTGCATAATATTGATAACATTATGTTAAAAACATAAGGTGAAACATTTTGCATGGTATATCATATTTTCAATATTTTAAAAAAATGCTGCAGAATTAATTTCAAAGGTATTATTTACAGTAAAAAATCAAATCTATCGGCTTGTTTTAAGTAGAATGATTTAATAAATGTTATGGATGTGCTCAGGTAATCTCCAGCTTTCACGTTTTCTTTGAATTACGGTCTGATACATTAGAAAGACAGTAAGGAGGGATTTTTTGGAAATTCCAATTTTTAATGACAAAAATATACTATACAATAACTCCTCAGCTTATTCTGTTGGTAACAGCCTCTAAAATAGTGTGTAAGCCTCTTTTCTCTACCAATAGGACTTCCCTAGGAAACAATCGTGAGTCTAATATGGAGGAGCCCTTAGTCAGTAAAGGCTATATTTATACTTGTGCTGCGTGCATAGAATTGTTTCTGATGGCTGCCCCAATGCCTGGGCCTCATTTGGGTTGCTCATGCCAAATTAACACAATTTCGTGCCCACTGCCAGGAAGTGGAATTCAATTAGTGTAGAAGCATGGCAGAGCTGGCCCGACCAAATGGCACCCTGACCGGCAATTCAGGTGAGCGAAAGTAATGAGGGGAAACGGGCATTCTGGAAATAGAGTCCCGAACCCTCGGAGGAGCAGTTCATAAGGAATGAAGCCGGACCCATTTAGTCAGGAAGAAGTCTGCAAGTCTGTAAACTGTACACGTGAAGGGAAATAATTTAGTAGCTTCTATTAGTGCAATATGATAATTAACCGCTGAGAGTTTTGGGGCGGCTGTTTCCTTTTATAATTACTTTAGGCATTAGTCACCCAACCCAATTGCCCGAAAAAATGTTTGAGCAACCAGAGATTTGTTACATTATTATCTTGCGGATACATTGAAACTTTACATTTCAACAACTTTGTAGGTCATGTGTGGTTTGGTTTAGGCCCAAAAACCATTTGGTCATGGTTGGGAAAAAATTGTGCAAGGGCTTAAAACATCTGGTTTTGGTGGTACCAATCAGGGCTGGACAAGCCGATGGTTTGCTATATTCAACCAGTTTTGCTGTTTGTTGGTCTTGAACATAGACTGTATATAAAGACGGACAACATGGCAGCTTCCCCAAAGTGTAAGTTTTCAATCTCTATAACCCCCTGGTGTCTGTCTGCAGTGTAGGTCATAAAGCCTGCCCCTCCATGTTAGCAAATAGGACATAGGCCAAACTAAAAATCAAAGTACACGCCAAATAAATGTTTCCAAAAGATGGTTTCTGTCACTGAAGGTAGTTCTCATCACCCTGATGTTTGTGTTGTGTTTTTCAGTGTTTGTTTTTATAAGTTTGGTTTTAGTTTTTAAGTTATGAAATTATACAAAAGGGGTCTTTTCTGCCATGACTGACAGCTGTGACAGCCAATCCATATGCATGCATTTTATGGAGCTGCTTACGACTGGTTGGACAGGTGTTTTGGTGTGAACTCCCTCACCACGGATATTGCTACTGCGCAGCCTCCGGCTCTCAATGACATAACCCTCGCAAGATGGCAATGCCCGTATCTCAGATATTTCAATCTCACTCCAAACATAGTGGGGGTAAATCAGGCAAATCGCCCATCTGCATGTATACAGTCTATGGTCTTGAGCAGCAGTCTGCTACTGGGTTTCATGCCATCCACTAGGACTGGGCGATTTATCGCATTTTAATTTCGATTATGATTTTGGCTTCCCTCGATTTTCAAAACAAGATAATCGAGATAAAATGTTTTTTTGCAACAGGATGAGTCAATAATGTTGCTCCCATTTTGTTTTTTAATTTGTAAATCAAGCACACCCTTTCCTCGTGCTCCAAAGTCCAAACAGAAGTTTCAGCATGGGTTGAAAACACAGAGCCACAGCACACTGCCTCTCTGGTTGTTTTGAAATCTCATATTGTTTCCATTCAGCGTGAGCAGCGAGAGAGAGACAGCATGAGCGATAACGAGTAAGAGCTGGGACAGAGTATTTGTGGTTTGCATAAACATAAAATGCAACATTTTCTTCTGGCAACTAGGCCCTGATCCCTCACCAGCTTCCCACCCCATTATTCTGCCAGTTGTATTCATAGACTGTAAAGAAAGATGGGCAATGCATCTCCCTCTTTCCACTGTACTAAAACGCACAAAATACATCTTGCGAGGTGTCAAGTTCCTGCCCACACATCCATCAGACCAATTGCAGGCAGCACCATTGATAGCGAGCACACCGATTGGCGCACATAGCCCTCAATCATGACCTCAACCCAACCAACCGGATACTCTTCAGGAAACATTTATTTGACGTGTACTTTCAGCATCCCATTTGCTAACATGGAGATGGCATAGTTTCTGACCAGTTTATGAATTTACTGCCTAGTTGGACTCTTGATGTTTCTAAGTTTTTTTAGTAAAACACTAAATTCATTCTGCTGCATCAACTTTTTACATTCACCTCCTGCATCACCAACTGCCGCATATATTGCCAGTATTACTGTTTTAGATCTAAAATGTCACTGCGAGGTAGAAACTAAAGAGGGTTAAATGTGTCACTGTGCTTGATGACTGCTGAAATATTCCCACCACTTGTGTTATTACACATATAATTAGACACTTACGTTAGATTCAACAGAGAAGGACTAAGTTTGTACAGGAAGCACACTTCACTGACTCATCCATTGCCACGGATACTCGGGGTTAACAGGCAGCTCTCAGACAGCCAGACATTAGCGGGTCACACGGGTCAAAGCTTAGCAGTGACTTGAGCCCAGTCGTGTTTGCACAGAAATTACAATGACTAAATACATTAAAGAGGTAGTATATGGTCAAAGATAATTTATGCACAATTCTTCAAATTCAGTCTTTAGATAGATAGATAGATTAACTTTATTGTCATTCCAGATACATAACAGTGTACATGGAACGAAATTCATTGCAAGTGGCTCTGAAAATGCTCCACGAACCCCTCCGTGTTTATATAGGTGCGCGCTCAGAGTTCAAAAGTCTGATGGCTCGGGGGAACAACCTATTGTAGAACCTGGCTGCTCTACTTCGAATGCTGCCGAACCTTTTGCCAGAGGCCAACAGAGAGAACAGCCCATGGTGGGGATGGGTGGGGTCTTTTGTGATGTCCAGCGTAGAAAGTGCAGACGCTGCAGTGCTCTCTTCACCAGAGATGTGGTGTTCAGGGACCATCAGACTGTCTGTAATCTGCATCCACAGGAACTTGGTGCTACTGGCTAACTCCACTGAGGTGTCGTTGATGAGGAGTGATGTATGACTATGTCGGGTTCCCCTGAAGTCAATTTATCATAAAGTGTTCGATACTATCAAGAGCCGATGCAAGCACAGCCCACAAGGGCGCCACCATGTCAAAGAGTTTACCCAGTTCAGTGTTTCCTCTACACTCATTTAGGAGTGGCGGCCCGCCACTCCTAAATCCTACCCGCCGCTCCTTCAAATGTCGTTTTTTTTTTTTTTTGGTTGTTTTTTTTTTTTTTTTAATTGCAAATACATACTCCACCGCCGCATCACAGCACAGTCCTGCACTGCGTTGGGTGTCGCGAGTGCTGAGGCAGATAACTATCTTGCTCCGTATCTACTCTTTGGGGTAGATACCACCGCCCCCTCCCACCTCCCAACAGAACTAACTGGTGCCGACGTTAATTAGCTACTCGCATCCAGGCATCAGGTCGGAGAGTCAGAGGAGTGTCGGCTTGAAAATAGTGTGCAACTTACCGGAGAAAAGGTAGACTTATTAGCTTAAAAAAACTTATAATAGATTTTATTAGTTAAATAAACATTCGCAAAATATTGATGGCCAGCTAAGGTTACGTAGCTTAAGTTAATTGGGCCCGGTGCCAACTCAACTCAGTGTCGCTAACGTGAGTAAACTAATTGATAGCATTAAGCGATATACACGCCATGATGTAACTGCTGACATTTATTTTTACATATTATTTTTCAAAGAAGAGAAAGACACCTGATGAGGATGGCGCTAGTCAGGTATCATTAGCCTTTTTACTGACTCAAATTATGATGGTTAGGTAAAAAATTATGTTCACACTTGTAATCAAATGTGACGTGAGTGTAAATTATCTAACGTTAATGTTTTATGTAATCGTATAAGACAAGTAACAGACAGGGAGGAGCAGTGCAACAAAGTGAAGGAGAGCAGAGTACAGGAGGGGGAGTGCCGAGTGAAGGAGCAGGAGAGCAAAGTGATGGTGCAGGAGAGAGAGATGAGAGGAGAGGAGAAAAACATAAAGGGAAACACAGGCTATCAGGCTGGGACCCTAAATGGGTTGAAAAAAATAAATAAAAATTATTGTTTCTATTTGTAGGTGAAGACTGACTTGAGAAACAGGCTGCAGGGGGATCACCGTGCAGCATGTATGCCTCTGAGCATCAACGGGCCACCTCTTGGGGAATTACCGTACAACAGAGCCTTAGAGCTGTTCTACAAAAAACCAAGAAAAATCCATTGTTCTGAGCCTGGGTGCAAACTTTGCCACTGATTACAGCCCCATCAAGAAATTATTATTTATTGTTTTTATTATTTTATTGTTGAATTTTTGTTATTATTTTTTATTTTTACATTCAGCCTTTAAAAAGCGTCATTTGTTTACGCCGCCACAGCTCCCTGGAGAGCCTGCCCCCGCTGCTGAAAAAAATCCTAGAGGAAACACTGCAGTTGTAAACTTGTTTCATCTATTTGGCTATTAAAAATAATTGTTATAACTACTGACTGACAGTAATAGTATATGTTGTGAAAATTAAAATAAAACATAGAAGATTTTTTTTTTTTCTGAAATTGCTTGTATGTTCCAAGCAGCAACCTCTGAGGCTAAAAAATGAAGCCAATGTGTAAGTGCCAAAAACTGCAGTTCCTTTAATGGCCACTTGAGGCTGGTTTCAAAAGTGAGTCACTTCCCACAGACCTCTTTATAAATTTTAAACTAGAAATGAACATGCTTTCAGCCAGCTAATTTCCCCATGACAACTGTACAGGGGTACATTTTTCTAAAACTCACCAGCTTGCATCTCTTTAAGACCTAATGAAAGTTATGCCTATTTTAGGGCGGGGCCGCTTTAAGTGGCAGGAATCATCAAAGTATGTAAGTCCAATCCATTTGCTCCTACCCAGAACCACTGTCTAGTCCAAATATTGTCACTTCTGACTGCAAAAGTCTGTGATGGCAAAGTCTGTGATGGCAAAGGCCAAGATGCCGAACTCAAGGCTTCAAAGCGGAAGTCCACAAACCAATGGGTGGCGTCACTGTGGCTATGTTCATAATTTTATATAGTCAATGGTATATTACCACTAAACAAAACTTTCCTGATGTGACATAGTGTGGACATATCACATTTAAGCAGGTCAATTCAGATAAGCCAATGAAATCCATAATTTGTGGAAATAACATTAAAATTTTAAACTGACTTTCAATTGTTTTGTTTTGAATGTTTAATGCTTCAGTATGCATAACCCAGGACACTGCAGTCATGTGGCATGTGCTGTAACCTGTCAGCTACCACTGACACTCCAACAACTAATTTCTAAACCCACTCCAGACACTGCCACTATGACAGTAAAATTGAAAGTGATGTTGACTTTGATTTCAAAGCAGCAGACAATGTGCGACCTACAGCTGAAATCAAAATCGCTGGACTTAATTTTGGTTTGTTTCGAATGAAAATAAAAAGGTGAATGTTTTAGAATTCACAAAGAACTTTTTGAAACTTTTTTTGTTTGAAACCTCCATCTGGCATCATGAAATTGACCATGAAAAAGTAAATTACATTTTCTTTAGAAATGAGCTATAAGCAAATGTAACATTTTTTCAAAAGGCAAGAGCTGAGGTTGCTTTTTCAAGATTAGGCAGCACGTCATCTGTCAATTTGAAAAGTCTATTTCACATTCAATGTCATGAACATTGTGGTAGCGTTCAAGTATGTGTCAGAAAATGAATACAGGGAAAATCATTCGTCAATGGAGCCTTCATTTGAACACCAGCTCTCTTTTTTTGTTAACAAAAAGCAATGCATTTTTACAAGTCATAAAATCCAAAAATGCACATGGAAATTTCAGTTTAATTAATTTTAGTATTGGCACCACTGACTTAAACTGTAGGTGACCCTCCATGATAAGAAAACTTTTCATTGGTTGCAGTCGAAGGAGAGATAAATGAAAAGACCTTTGAAATATTATAAGCCTTTCCTACAACCTAACCGTTTTATTGTAATAAAAACATGCTTACACACATTAATGGAAATCATTTTACAATCACTGATTAAGCTGAGACAACTGCTTCAGTGCATGCCAGTTTAAATTAGTGCCACGCTTAGTGTAATTGCCTTGATTCCTGATATTGCCCAAGTTGTTTTTGTTGCTCGGATCACCTTGATGTTTGACATTCTATCTGGAAAAAAAGTGTGGGTAGCAATCTCTGCTTCCTTTATCTCACCCTACACACCTGACTGCGTCGCTCGGAGCCACAGGCATCTGCAGCAATAAAAAGATTATAAAAGGCAGAGCAGTTGAGCCGAGGCGGCCGAATTTCCTCACTACCTTGATGATATAGCTTTCTTAATCTATTCTGACAATAAAGAGCCGGCATAAGGAGCTGGGTTTACAGAGACAGAGGGACAGACGGACGGGCAGACAAAGAAGAGCTGAAGCTCAACAACGTAGCTCAGTTCTCAGATTGTTTTATTTAATGTTGTGGATGGTTTCTCAGGCTTGAAGAATGTGTCCTGATGTCTGAGTTGTTCAAGACTTGCAAAAAGACATGATGGACTAACACCAAATTTACTCTTTAGTTTCAGCACGCAATACTTTCAATGTATACAAGACTTGAGAATTTTCGCTGTTATACAGCAGCAGTAGTAGCAGTAGCAGTATTAGTAGTAGTAGTAGTAGTAGTAGTAGTAGACAGACAGCCAGGCTTCATCTGTGCCAATTTCCATTAGTTTGACATACAGCTGTGCCTTACATATGTGCCATGAGTCACTCTGCAGGTGGTGTGTTGATTGGCCAGTCAGAGCTTCTATCCCAGTCTTTCAAATGTCCTCATTATATATCCACAGAGAGCAAGCAGGAGATGTTGCAGCAATAACCAAGGTACTACTGCATATGTGAAAGCAACATATCAGACCAAACGTGCATAAAAAATAATTACAATCACAGATAGAATAGCCAACACTGCCTGTCCAACTCTGTACTTATACTTAGCATTGATCAGTTGGTGACACTGTGTCCCGGGCCAAAAATGCTCCCAGTTGGCCAACAAAATCTGCAACCGTGTTATGAGGTGGAAGGCCAGACGATGACGTTTCCATGTCTAAAAGTTGGTCCAGATCAGACCCTCTCTTAAAAACCAGGAAGCACAGGACTTTTACTTGATGTGACTGGGGTTTAAGTTCAACGTGAGTCAGTGTTGGTTTATTTTGTTCAGGATAACACCATCTTTTGTTGGTTAAAAGTACACCAAGGAAGGACATCCAGCGTATGGCCAGGTAATATCGCGGATGTCTGCACAAATTTCATTTTGTCACCTTTTTCAAACCATAATGGGACGTCCCACCCATTCTCATTCTTCATTCATTCATTCATTTTCCGTAACCGCTTTGTCCTCACATGGGTTGTAGAGGGGCTGGAGCCAATCCCAGCTGTCATCGGGAGGAAGGCGGGGTACACCCTGGACAGGTCACCAGACTATCACAGGGCCGACACATATAGACAGACAATCATACACGTTCACAGTCACACCTAAGGGCAGTCACCAAGTCACCAATCAACCTGAGCTGCATGTCTTTGGACTGTGGGAGGAAGCCGGAGACCCCGGAGAGAACCCACGCAGACACGGGGAGAACATGCAAACTCAGCACAGAAGGGCCTCCGCCCATGGACCGAACCCCATTCCAACCCAGGTTCGAACAAGGCTGTGAGGCAACAGTGCTAACTACGATGCCACCGTGCCGCCCCCCATTCTCATTCTAAAGACATCAAACACCAATGCTTTGTCGGGCCCCCTTGTTGTCTCATACCAACGCACAAGGCATCCATATTTATCTGTATGTGAAGCATAGCCGTCTCCTGGGTGGAACACACTGTAATGTGGTTAGCATTGTCAAAGGGTTGTGGTTAGCTTTATGCAAGAAAACTGCTAGATTAGGTTTGGAAAGAAAGGTATGTAACGTGTTGCAAATTTTTCACAGAATTGACACGAGTATGCCACATACCTACAGATAAGTCCTGACTTGACCTAAGTCAGATAACGCTACGTTAAACAACATTGACTTTTGGTTTCACATGGGACATGAAGAGCGGTCTCCTTGCTGTAAGTCTGCTTGTTTGACCCATCCTTCAAATATCGGTTCTTCCTCTAGTGAGCATGAATGTACTCAAGGAGTGTGATGGCATTATGCCACAACAATGCAAAACTTTGCGTGCAAGTGGAAATTCTAGCACTATAGTAAAGTCAAAATAAAATCACTAGGATTCTCTGAGGAAAATGAAAGTTTTTGGAAATCTCTACATTAGTTATGCTATCAAAAGAGGGCCCATCCTCTTGGGATAAACCAAAATGATTAGAATTCACCAACTGAAAATCCAGTAAATCGCATGGCCATGTGCCGCTTAGTTGTCATTAATACAGAAATGTATGTATGTTGTATGTATGTTGAATACAGAAAATGTTAATCTTCCCCAAATCTACTGCCTTTTGTTGAGGAAAATACCTACCAGAACTTGTGATTTTTAGGTTGTGTGAATTCAGGTACAGAAGACTTTTACATATCCTGAAATATGGACACCTTCTCCAAACCTAATAAACACTGACCCACTGCCGTAGCTTATTACTAACATCAGACCTTGAAGTTTTTTGGATCAGGTAGGTTAATTTCTTCAGATCTTTAACACATATCATGCCGATTGTGAGTTTTTAAAGGTAGTTTGGAACAGGATTTAGCCAATAGGTGATAAATTGAAAAATAAGTTGACCTCTATTATTATCATTATGAATTTATATACTATATTGTATTTCATTTGAAGGGATCCAGATTCTTTGTAATGTCCTCTATGGCTTTGAGGGAGCTTTTCCAAGAGAAAATTATAAATGGAATCAAATTTTAAAAAGAAAGACTGCATTACAATCTGGGGTTAGGCATGCTTTTGGCAAGGATGGCCTGTAGAAGAGACGCTAAAGAGATGCAATATGGGAAATGTAGGGTCCAGTGTTTTTGAAGCTTGACTTTTACGAAAGAACAAAGAGTCTGAATATCTCAGCCTTTGTTGATGCTTTAATTGTGGTTGAGTTCTCTAAGTTTGTAGGAGTGAAAATACTGATTCATAGGAGAACTCTATCCTCTAAACACTGTGCACCTCTTTGACACCACTTTCCATTATACTACCTGAGACAGATGTACAGTAAATTAGCATAAACAGAGCCAGAGTTTGAATAGATTTGATGCAGCTGGTTCTCACTTACATCTGGCATTAAAATGCATCTTTGACATGTACTATGAAAACAGATTGCTCTTCCTTTGATCACAATGTATCACTTCCAATACTAACATATGCTCCTTTATAAACATTACTGAACACCTCATCTAGCGTCATCTCATCCACCGGCTGCCAACTAAACTTTAAAAGAAACTTAACCTTTGAAAGTAGCTGTTTGATTTCCTGTGTGACTTGTCAGAGGAGCAGCAGGACAAAGGGTTAAGCCTTTTTTTAGTGGGATGTGACAGTGAGCCAATGAGCTGGCATAAAGCCCTCCATTATCACATTTTCTCAAAAATTTCTAGTTCACTGCTCTTTGAAATTACATTATCTTAAGCTTAAAAAGGAAATCATCTTGATGTCTTTCGGCAGTACTGTGAGTCAAAGGTATCTGAACATTAACTTCACATAAAGTGGAGTAAATAGGTATTCGTAAATGTTGCTTGAATGCATCGTGGAACATTTTCAGAACTGTGGAGCAGGCTCAGAGGCCTTTACTTAGTGTTACTACATATCATCACCTGGATGACTGAGAAGCTTCTTCAACAGGGGAAATAAATATCCAGCCCAGTGGCCTAAGCTTTATGTTGGCATTGTACGTGTCTGCAAACAGATAAAAAACAACCACTTTTTGTGGCACTATTCAGAAGGAAAGGCCATAATGGCTTTTTTTTTTATATAACAAGACATTGCCGTGTTTCTTTCTGGGATAGTTCAACAAAAATAGTTTTTTACATTTCTAGGTTTTCTTGTCGGGATAGTCCACATAAAAAGGTTGTTTTTATCAAGACATCACTGTGTTTCCTTTGAGGATATTGCCATAAAAATTAGCTGTTTTTTACCAAGTTAAGTGAGGGTAGCCATATGCACATCACATAGTTGCAAAACTATCAAAAATATCTTCATCAGGCAAAAGATTCGAGTAGGGTCAAAGTGAGGTCGTCATTAAAATTGTGTGGCATGAAGTACGTGTGCAGGCGTTACTTGTTTTTTAATAAGACATCAATGCATTTCCTGCTGGTATAGTATCATGAAAATTGCTTGATTTTTACAGAGAATTCGCTGCTTTTATTGGCAGAATAGTGACACCAAAATTTGTTTAATTTCTGACAGACATCTCTGTGTTTCTATCAGGGATAGTGCAACAAAAATTGGTTGCCTTTTACAATAACACTGCTCAGTTTGCTTCTGGAATAGTGCCAAGAAAAAATTTGCCATGAAAATTGGTTGATTTTTACCAATACATCACTGTGTTTCTTTCTGGGGTAATGCCATGAAAATTGGTTGTTTTCTTTTGACACATCGCAGTATATCTAGCTAGGATTATGCTACTAAAACTGGGTATTTTCAGACAGAACTTAATCTTTTCCAAACCATAAGCAAGTAACTGGCTAAACCTCTAACTAAACTCACACCAGTGCCAACATTTATTCAGGCGATTGAGTTAAAACAAGCCCTTGCTTATGCTCTGCAAACACAAGTGTCCTCATCAAAGGAAAAATATGTTAACCAAACAGTAAAACTCATACTTTACAAAGAGCAGCAGCTGGTTCACATCTGTCCCCTGCTGTGCTGCTAAACTCCTCTGGGTTGAGACTAAAGTTTCAAAATCATCACAATTTCTTTTTCTTCCTCACCACTTTTATGAGTTCTAAAACTGCACTGTCTACTCTGTCTAGGCTTTAGGAAACGGCGAGATTACAGTGCTTTAAGGAGATACACCATGTCTGCATCTGTTCGTGCATAATTACCTGAATAAACAAAGAATTCTCCGGCAAATGAAGGCGACAAAAGAGCAAAAGCAATTGCGGAATCAAATAATGGAGTGAAGAAGATAAGGGAAACAAAGCAGCACGTTCTGAGCTGGTAAGGCAGGCGTTCACTATCTGCCGTGCAAGAGTTTACTGGCTAGTGTGTGTGTGTGTGTGTCTGTGTGTGTCTGCCTGTGTCTGCATGTCTTTCTGTATCTGCTGAGGAGATCCTGGTGAGGAGAGGCAGCTTTCTGGAGCTCGACACCTATCTCAGGCTGTCAGTAGGCCCTGGCCAATTATTCAGAGAGAAATGGATGTCATTCAAATGTCAGAGTCATCCCATTGGCCTGCTGAGCCTCAGCCACATGTCAGGGGCCGTTAATTAAATGCATCTCCGAGGCTGCATGAATCAAGACCTGCTGCATGCCTTAATGTGCCTGCTCTATATGTGGGCATGCCACAGTCTGTTTATGTGTGTGCTTCACAGTGGGCTGAATAAGGCCAGAATGACTGGATATGCACTGAATATTAATAGCTGTTATTGCACTATGGATATATATTTTGCCATCTAATTTACCCCCCTGCGGAGCTTTGGGACTTGGGTTCAGCATTAATGAATATACCCCTTTTTTTTTTTTTTTTACCAGTGCTATGCAATGCAGGCTGAGAACAGAACCCTTGCCATAATTTAGAAATACGTGTGTGTGTGTGTGTGTGTGTGTGTGTGTGTGTGTGTGTGTGTGTGTGTGTGTGGGCCGCTATATATGTGTTATTCTAGCGGCCCGTCGCTGTGTTTCCAATGGGAATGGTGCACAAAAAGCCATTGTTTTGTACCAAGACAATGCTGCATTACCAGCCAGAACAGAAACAGTAAAAGTGGTTGGCTTTCACTAAGACATTACTGCATTTCATGCCAGTATGGTGCCACAAAAATGTATTTGTATTTTACGGAGAAATCACTGCATTTTCTGCCATGAAAAGCATGTATTTCAAGCCAAAACATCATCTTTTCGGAACTCACAAACCCAAGCGGTTTGTGTGCCTAACCTAACCATGTATTAACCACCATTTTCTTAAATTGTTAAGTTTTTGTACCGTAACGTAGAAATGTAAAATGCTAGCATTTATTGTAGCAATTGGGTTAAGGAAAATAAATAAATAACAAAAACAAAAAAAACAAGAACCACTATATATATATATATATATATATATATATATATATATATATATATATATAATGATATTAATATTTAAAATTATATTTAAAAATATGTTTCAGATTCTTCACCTGCTTTCTCACAGAGTTCAAGAGTTGTGATACTGATGTAAGAAGATTTTAAATATACCTTTAATAAAGGCCTTCTGAACCGGTCCTACCTTCAATTAGGAGTAAAAGTTGTGCGATATCATCGTAATCTTTCCATAAAGAAAATAACAGAAATTATACTGCAGTTAAAATGAAAATACACTGTAAAAAATCTTGTTTCCTGAAAGTTTGTGTCCAGGCTGCCATAAAAAAGTTGACTGAACGTGACAATACAAGTTGGAATAATTTTGTAACTATCCAACTTTAAAAAAAAAATTTTTTTAATTTTTAAGTTAAAACAAATATTTCTACAGTGTAGTTGTTTGGAGTTTTTGCAACAAAGCACATTTGTGTTCCGCTTCTAACAGACCTAATATTGTAGCTCATCACCTTTACATAAAGCAGTCTGAAATAGCTCTTTCTAAATTCCGTGGAGCGGCTGTGTGTGTGCCTGCTACCTGCGGCCCTCATCCTTCAGTCTGCCTCTGTAGTAACTGCAGTCAAATGAGATCCTCCACCTACACTCGTACACCTCGGCCTCTTTTCATCTCCCATCATTCCGCATGTTGTAATTATGAACTCAGCAAAAATTAGAAGGTAAAAGGAGATGAAAGAGGCACGACTGAACCGAGGGCTTGATGATTATGCGAGGAGACAAGCGGTTAAGCAGAATGAGATGAAGCCCTTATGGAGGTTTAAACAGGGTCACGGCGGGCCAAGGTATTTCTGCACTGCCTTCTGTAGTGATGAGAAGCAGACAATCCCCTCCGGCTCTGTGGGCTACATCATTGGCTGCTTGGCAACGCTCGACTCTGTTGTGCACTCAATGATAGAGGTTACATGTTAGCAATTAAAATACAACAATAAAGTAAAACTAATTTTGTAGCAGTTCCAAAGCTTGTGAGCTTTTCAATAAAAGCTAACATTTCTTAGGTTGCTGCTGTGTGTCCAAAATGGAAAAGGTTCATCCTCGGAGGAGTAGCTCTATTGGATGGATTGGCTTAAAATTTGGTGCAGACATTCACGTTTACCTCAAAATGAATAGATAAACTTAAGTGATGCTCTGACTTTTCATATAGCTCCATAATCAGGACAACATGTGCCCAATACTTTTATGTTTATGTCCAAATTCCTGCAACACAAATGGCATTCCCTTCAGCCTCTGATGCACTTGTGTTCTGTGCTAATTAGCAAATGTTAGCATGCTAACACCCTACAGTGAGACAGTGCACATTACAAACATTATATGTATTATATATTAAACATCACGTGTAAGTGTTTCACCACAGGCTGCAGAAATACCAAGAACTGTGATTGGTCAGCTTTGGCTGCTTGTGAGACTGAGAAAGTAACTGAATGCAGAAGTGCCAAAAAATGCAGATTCTTTATTGGCCACTTGAGGCTGGTTCCAAAAAGCGAGTCAATCCCCATAGATCCCTATGTTAAAATGCCAAATTCAACAGCCAAAATACATTTAAAGGTGCATTATGTAAGATGTGGACATAATTTTAGTTTAATACATTCAATGAATAAACTAACCCTATCAGCAGAGTGTGAAGAAGTCACACCTTTGACGTTATGTCCAAGATGCCAATATATTGTATTGCAGAGATATCCACTGCTACGCAGCCAGAGACGGGCTGCACCTTTTGTAATAATACATCCGACCTGAGAGGCAATGATGAGTCACTGTGGCCTCTAATGTGCCGCAGGAGAGGATGAACAAGTCCATAGATACAGCGTAGAAGTTACAGACTCAGTGAATTAGTTAGTTTGTCAGAAACACAGCAACGGCAGAAGCTATGAATTTGCAAAGTATAGGCGTAGCTGTCAGTATTGAGGTGTGTTTCCAGTTCATGAAGGTTGATTCTAACAGTTTGGTTGGCTAAAAAAAGTCTTGTTCAGTGTGTGGTTGTACTAAAACATCCTCCAGGGAGTCTGGTGTTCACTTCTCCGATAAGAACATGTTGTTTCAGTGGTTTTAAGGTGTTATTTTGTCACTAAAAATTATAATTAGCATAAACACAAATAACCATAGCTGTAAATGTACTGAGCTAACCAAGCTAGCAACTAGTTTCAGGGGTTAACTCCACTCTCTTGTTCAAATATGTTGACCTTTAGATTCAAAATCCAAATTGCCAAAATAAAGGCTTCAAAACAGGAGTCCACAAACCAATGAGTCATGTCACACTGGTTATGTCTATTATTATTTAGTCTATTAGTTTCTTCAACAAGTTCGTTATTATGAAGTGCAGACAACATGTTGAAGAAAAGACTAAAAACGATGTATTTAGTGATGAAACAAAGCAGACCTCTCCTCTGTCGCTATCACAAATTGAATGAAACACTGTAAACAAGCAAGCTAACTGTTAATATTGTTTTAAGGCATTTTGAGTCCAGCATCCTCTGTGACACCCGTCGCTTCTCTTCTTCCGTCTGACAAAACACACAGCAAACACAATCAGACAGCAGCGAAGGTGTCGCCGTGGGAACGCAGTCTCTTTCCACGCCTGTCGTCATCTGGAGCAGGAAGCTTTGTTGTCTAACCTCCTGACATTCACAGAAACACTCATCCTGATCCCCTCTCACCTCAGCTCAGCCGCCGGCTCAATCTGCCTGAATATCATCTGTCAAACAGTCAGCGCGTGTTGCCATGACAACACGAAGCAGGGGATGAGCGGGGTGTTTCTTCATTGTTGGCAAGCAGATGATGATGATGCTCTCATTGAGTCCCTCAAAGTGTTAATGGATGGCTGCGAATTAGCGCTCTCTGGTTTGAAGTGAGTGTGAGACGATGTTATGGGCAGCACAAAGCTAAGATAACTACCGCTTTTCACTTAACATCCAGCCTGGATGCTCCACTTGCACAATAATGGTCCTTTTATAGGACATAATTCTTGTATTGTCCGCCGGTCCTGAGCGGTAAAAAGGCCTTTCTTGTGAGGGAAGGCAGCTGTGGCCATAGAGCTCCCCTCATCTGCTCCGGCTCCTCACAGGCAGCCAGTCTTTGGGCAGGCGGAATAAGGATCTGATTGATGCTGGCTCTTCCTATACAGGCCCACAGCGCTCTCTTGACTTGATAAGCCGTTGATTAAACGGGCCAGAGGAAGACGAGGCTGGAGAGGTGCCACGGGAGAGAGAGCTGCCTTTTAAAGAATGGAAATACCCCCTGATGTGAAATCAAAACATGGTTTTTGTTCCAAACGCTTCCGGAAGTTTTAGCAGTGCAGAGACTGTCTGAACGGCACTGTACCTGCACAGACCCCTTTGATTTGTGTGATAGTATACTATGTTTAGTGATTAGAATCTGTTTACATGAAGTGTGCTTCCCCACCTGGGGACGAGAGCCGCTGCAGGGGGTAGCAAGACAAATCTAAGGGCTCATGAGAAGATGAACAGGAAATAAATTTCTGCTGCACCAAATTATAATTTTAACCCCAAACAATGATTCAAATGAAACTTGGAAAAAGAGATTCTCTTCTTTTGGTAGAAGAGGTTTGTAACTGGTCAATATAAAAAAACTCATTGTTGTTCATAGTTTAAAGTCATAGGTCAAAAATGGTTGGCTAACACTCCTATAAAGTCCTGGTTCACCCAAATTTGAGAGATTTTATACTTTCCAAGGGTTAACAAAAAATATTGACAAGTCAACAACTACCTTTTATTGCATGATAAAGATGAGAAAAAACTGACAACTAACATTCAGTAAAAACAAGATGAGACCATATAGTATAGTATAATATCATACCAGTCACAATACTACAACATCAAATTGTCCCTTCACTCGCATCAGGAGGCCAATATTCCTCACACCAATATCAATTTTCAAATAAAACCTCTGTTTTTGTTGACAAAAAAAACAGGAGACAACAAAATCATTTTCCCCGTGTATTTGCATACCAGCAGCGCACTACCAACAGTGCTATAGCCTGGGGCTAGCAGCACGCTACCTCCCTACCCTGTGGGAGCTCAGCCAGCGTCAAACAGTGATGGGAAAAGTACATGATGGCAACATCAGGGCCTAGTTGGAAAACATGCTTACTTGTTTACATGGTTTGCAGGACATTGCTTGTATTTAGGTTTAGCAGGGCATTATTTGTTTATACAATTTAGCAGGACATTGCTTGTATACAGAACTTAGCAGAACTTTCAGATCAGTAGCCTGGCAGGCTAAATTGGATAACCTCAAATTTAAGACAAGTATTTAATGAAGAAAGTTATCAAATTTAACACTGTACACTGCAACTCAATCTGTATTAACCTGTTGCCAACACCCACTCACATTCTCCAAAACACACCAGCACGGGCAAAAGAGCCATATGGCAAATGGAAGGTCTTCACAATGTTGGGAAAAAAACAAACTTGGGGACTGTATGTTAGTAAAAGTCATTCACAAGTACAGCGTCAGTAAATGTATGAAGTGTGTATGTTGGTGAGTGGGGAGGACCTTCTGCTCCAGCCCACTCATCTCCATAAAGCCTCCCAACTGCCAATCACATGTCTAAGACACCTTTTGTTTCCATGGAGATGTCACGCTGCCATGACACTGCCAGGCAGTGTGGGTTAAATTCACTGAGTGAATTCGCTAAAGCTAAAGGGTTGATGTGAGTCCATGCTGTGTCACCACCCACAGCTCGCATGACATTTCTGTGAACCACACTCATTAAAAACCACAGCACTCTGAAATATTCATCTGCCAAACACATCCTTACATTTTTTTTTTTTTTTATTTGTGTCAGCGTTTAAGGTACAATGTACTAGGTAGATTTCCTGGTCATATTAGTTTCTGCTCGTTGTCCCTTGCTTTGTATCTGCAGTTGCATCTCAAAGAATTAAAATATCACGAAAAAGTTCATTTTTCCTTGTTATTTAATTAAAAAAGGTTAACTTCCATATATTATTCATTACATGTACATTTAAATATTTCAAGCCTTTTTTTGTTTTAATTTTGCTGATTATATAAGGTGGCAATCCAGATCCAATCTTGTGGGGGAACTGGTTTGGATGGGTTACAAAAGTCTGAACTTTCCCCCGGAGAGCACGTCGAAACCATGTGAACTTGAGTCATCTGAAGGTATGTACTTACCAAGTTACTGACCATAATGACTTTATTTGCCTAAACCTAAAGACATCCAATCATGTTTCTTTTACTGAACCTGACCGAGTAACTTAAAACAAAAATCTGAACTCTACCCTGGGAAAGGTGTAGGAACCATGTAAACTTTGAGTTACTTTAAGACACATCCTTGTTTCTTTTCCCTAAACCTAACCACAGTTACTTAACTTGCCTAAAGACACACAACTACCTATGTTTTTTTGTAACTTGTCTAACTTGCCTAAACCTAACCTCCATAATTGCACATTGATTACGTAACTGTACATTAATTATGTAACTGTGTTAGGGATAATTTGTCTTTCCTGAGGCACTAACTCATTTGATATCATACACACTGTTGTGTGAGCATTTTAGTAGGATATCATATGAGCTGTTCTATGAGAGTATTTATCTTTGAACAGTTCACAAAGTAATTACGCTTTTCCTGTATAGTTTTCAACTGACCAATCTGGACTTTTGCTCTGTCTGGTTTTTGTCTTGACATATCAGGGTTGGCAAAAACGTCCATAAAGTACAGTTGGACTGAGAAATCATGGGAGTCTCAGAGTTAAGGCCAATATTTTTTACTTTTTCTGTTGATAATTATAGCACCACCATCAGGTTGATTGGGGTCATATTTGCTGTGAAGTATTAGGACATCATTTCAATTTAGGTTTTATTTCTCTGGCTTGTTCCAGTACACTGCAAACTGAGCAAAGGAATAATATAAGATTCATGATGCTTCAAATAATGGTTAACACTTGCCCTGAGAGCACGCCTACCAAATTCTTTCCAACAGTTATTGAGATACTGGATTTTGGCATTTGTGGCGCCCCCTATGGGTCAGTATTGGAATGCTTTAACAGGCTTTTTCCCCACCAGGTAAAAACAATACCAACCAAAATTCATGAGGAGTGGATAAATTCTACATAATTTCCCACCAATTTACTTTTTGACTTATAGCAACCACGCATTTTTACTGACTAATTTATCGTAGAATTGTGTATCTCAGTCCCACAAGGTCGTATGCCATGTCAGTGTCAAAATTTAAAAAGTAGTTGTCACATCACTGTTTTCACATCACGCAATTTAGCAAAAAATGAGCACACTGAACTGCATATGCGTGCTACGTTTTTAGTCAGTCTGATTTACATTGTGAGAGGCGTAACCTTACAAAATTGTTAACTAAAAGCGCCAATTATGGCGCCATCATTTTTGGCTGATTGGGGTCACATTCCTTGGGAAGCATTTGCAAATCATTTCCAGTCATTGGGCTAGTTTCTTGTTTCTAGCTTATTCCAGCTCACGGCAGTCTGAGCCATGGCATGAGACGACAAAACATTCAACCGTCACAAATTCAATAGGGTTCTGCCCCATCAGTGCTTGAACCCTAATTAGTGAAACGTGGAGTTATTGGCAATTCAGATGTCTAGGACTACGATAAAACATCATGAAACTTTGTCCAGAAAACACATCTTGTGACATATGGGTTCAATGCTTTTGATATAAAAAAATCAGTTACTGAACAGCTATAATAGAAGTTTAAGCTCAGTTTACATATTGCGTTTCCTTCTAGCAAGCCAGTCGTAAAAAATGTATTTTGAAGCTTCATCGTCTTTACACAAACGAAAGAGCAGAGAATCAGCAGCACCTTTGTCATGTATGTATGTGCATCATATGCATGAACAGAGCATATCCACAGACTTTATTACAGTGCATTGACTACATCATTCATTATTTATGTTGGCTAAATCATGTTCTTTGTACATGTGCAATGTGTACAGTATACCCATCAAAGTGGGTATCATGTGTATTGTGTATGTGTGTTAACTGTAGGGAGCAAATGTCCTGAGGCTGCACATGCTCTGTGTGGAGCTGTGTTTCTCCGCACCGCCATGGACGGTCTGTGGGAGCGAGCATGAGGTCATCAAACATTGATGTTGGCTGCATGGCTGTGGGGAAACAAACCACATCATGCTTCTTCTTCCTCCTCATCTCTCCCTCTACTCTGCCCGTGGTTATAAGAGTCAGACTGACTTCATGATGAGTAAGTCTCCCAGCCGGAGCTGCTCTCCGGCTCTGGCCTTTTCAAACAGACACACAGTCAAATCTAAACTGGAGTCAAATGCACTCACTTCATGTTAAGCTGCTCGCATCATATGCATGTTTGTTCATTTCCCTTTGAAAGACTAATACTCTAATACACTGTATGTACTGAGAGACAACAAAGGATCACACAATGAAAAAGTGTTGGACTGAGTGAACAGCATACTGATGATTTAGCTACTCTCAGGGAAGATTTAGCCATCTCAGAGCTATTATTAACTCATGGAGCTTTCCAATATGGCAGCTATTGAAAGTAACAGCTATTTAGCAAAGAAAAGCTGTTGAAAAAAAGATTCTACCACCCACCCCATTATTCCAGAACACAACTTCTGTTTTACAAATGTGAAGTTGGATGATAAATGGCACTTTCATTTCATTTCTAAATGAAAGTAGTAAACTTTTAAAATTGAAAGTTATGCGCCATACTCTGCCACCAAGTTCTCCAACTCCAACCCACAGGAGTGTTTCCCAAAATTAGCGCCCCTAGTGGTGGAAGATCAACACGTCCTCCTAGCTAAATTATGAATAGGTCGTGACCATTGACTGTGTTAACGTTGTGAAACAGCCTTGGTTAGGTTTGGCCAAGAAAACTATTTGGTTAGGATTTGGAAAAGATCATGTTTCGGGTAACATGCCAACCCCTTCTCATTCCCTGGTCATCAAATATTATACTTTGTCATAGCTCATAGCAGCGCACAGGGCACCCTTTGGCGCCTCTATGTGATGCACAGCTGAATCATATTATAATGTGATTAACTTTGTGAAACGGTTCAGGTTAGACTGTGAAAAGAGAACATTTTGGGTTAAAATAAGTACGTTTGTTACGTAACTATGATGGTGACATAAATATGTCACCTAAGTGACATCAGTGCGTAAATTGTTTGACTTTACATAAAAACAATGTTGGATTTACATGAGATGTGGGTATGTAAGTTAGCTGCTGTTACACTGAAACATTAGCTTTTGGTTAAACATGAGATGCAGGTACATAAATTAGCTAACATATAATCAAAATGACATCGACTTTAGTTTAACATGAGACGTAGGCAAGTAAGTTTTTGTCTTTACATGAGACATAGGTATGCAAGTTAGCTAATGTTACATTAAAACAACACTGATTTCTGGTTCAACACGAGGCGGCAGCACGCAAGTTAGCTAACATTTAGCTAACATTACATTAAAACAAAACTCATTTTTGTTTTTACGTGAGACATAGGCATGTGAGCTAGCTAATGTTGCATTAAAACAGCGTTGATCTTTGGCTTCACGTGGGACACGGCTGTGGTCTCTTGGAGGAAAGTCTTGTTTCGGTTGACCTAGCCACCTCCCCTCCCTCCCGCCATGCGTGAACTTTCTCGTTCTTCATACTACGTCATGTTGCTCTAAGCATCAAGTTTTACTGCGGATAGATTTACAGTGCATTTAGCTGTTATCTTGGTGCTTCCAATAAAGTTGCTAAAGTGTGCCTTTAGTGTTGATACTACAAGCCAATGAGTGTTAGTATTTGACAACCTGAGAATTACTTCAGTTACGTAACAACATGTACATAACCTCATGTTACTTACGTGATGTAAGTACTTTACGTCAGTTAACTTTCATGCTTAAGTTAAAATAAGTCATAGTCCACTTTTGGTTTCACATGGGACACGAACACCCGTCCCCTGGGTGAGAGTGCTGTGCTTGTTTGACCGATCCATTCACCTCGGCTTCCTCCCTGCAGGGACTTTGTCACTCTTTTCTTTACTCCCCTCATAATTACTGAAGCAACAAGCTGTGCTACCTAAAAGTGGGTCTTATAAAGCTGATTATAGAACGTTTTCTTTTTTTTTTTGTATCTCCCCAGGAATTTCTGCAATTTCATGCGTGTTCATCAGTATTATCAATCCAAACTGAGACATGTAAAATAATACCTCCAGTGACAACAGACATAAAGCCATTTGCTGTCATACATTATGCTAACACTTTGTAGTGATCAAGATAATCTCACAAACACTGAAAGTACACACTGAACAATCTGATCCACCCTCTGATCGTGAAGCACCTCTCATGTATTAAAAAGGCTTGAAAACCACTGGAGTAATACTGTAGTGAAGAGTTGCCTGAAGCTTACAGTAAGTTTTTTTTTGTCCCATGTGCTGCCCCAGTTAATCAGGATGTACATCAGTTGTCATCTTCAGATCTGTCTGAGCCGTGTTGAAGAACCAGGACATTAGCTTGTGAGACAGGAAGCCGAACTACCTGATGACTTAAGATGATGTGATATGAAATATTCAAGTGCACTTAGCGTCACTCCTTTCAAATGTTTTCAGTCCTATTTGTGTGGATGGCATCATTGAAAACAAAGTCTGGGATGCAATGTGTCTATTTTTCATATGTCTCAAGGTGCAAACAAGTCCAGCAGCAGCTACCGGGCACAGTCAGTCTCCTCGGCTGGGCTTCAGACTACAGGGGCACTAATCAGGAGGGCTGCCACATGTGTTTGAATAATTTAACTGTTTCCAGGAAGACGAGAGAACCCCCGTGTCTGCTACTGAGGCCGCAACAAACCATGCCGCACATGAATAACCTCACCCTGATACCTCTGCCTTATCCTGAATACAACCTGGCTGCAGGGTCAGTCAGTTTGAAGAACAGAGTATATCTCAATTCAACACAAACATGCCCTAAGCATACTGAATGAGTTATGGGTCACTGTACATACTTACTGTGAAGTGATACCTTCAGAGAGCAACTTCACAGTAAGAGATTGAGGGCACAATCCACAGTCCTCGTTCTGTCTTAAAAATTCATTCTGAAGCTCAGCAGGAGCTGATACAAGGCTTCAGCAGTCTGGGTTAGATGAATAAAGTGGGAATCTTCACCCCAGCAGTCATGTGTGGGTTTTGCCCAAGCAACAGACCCACATTTGATGACCGGTATGCAAATTTGCTAAACTTAGAATAGCAAAGGAATGGCCCACCTTACTCTACCAATGATTGGCTTACCCTGACATTCTTATCCTAACCAGTCTAACTGCTATTGCCAAAACTTGGAACATTGCTCCACAAAAAAAATCTGGGTGTGGCTATTGGGCTATTCATATTCTACTGACCAAATTTGAAGTTGATCTTAAGAGGACTTTGTTAAAGAACCGAGCCTGGAAATGGCCAAAAAATACATTAAAAGTGCAGGTTAAATTCAAAATGTCTTACTTCCTGTTGGGTTCAGGGTATGAGAATTTGCTTTTCCTAGGATGGCGAAGTATTGGCCCTTCCTTGCTCTACCATACTCTACATCGGATTGGCTTATCCCAACATTCTTGCCCTTACTCTAACCATTCCCATCCCTCTTTAAACATTTGCGAATTTTCTCAGGGTCTACCTCCAAGAGGCTTTTCTGTTTATGTCTCAGGATGTTACATGGGCTTACCAAATTCCATACATCTTTGTAAATGTACCACCATGGCTACTTTGATAAAAAAAAAAAAAATCTGGGTGTGGCTATTGGGCTATTTTGTCACACCCAAGAATTAAATCCATAAATCATCAAATTTTCACCAGTTTCACAGTTTTTGAGCATATTTAGCTTCCGAAAATAAGATTAATTTGAAAAATAATAATAATTCCTTGCATCACAATAGGGCACTTGCACTGGTTGGTGCAGGGCCCTAATTTAAAAAAAAACTGCAGGGATTCAACTTTGAAAAACACCCCGATGGCCTATAATTTATTCTACACAACACACCACAGAAAGTGTCTTTCATTTCATTGTCACTATAATTAAACACGGAAGGCTGATCTGCTTTCGGCTTACTTCCCCTAATAATCAAGCACCAGCCAGTCAAAGTACAAGTGAAAGCAGCTGCCCCGCCTGCCCTTCACCACTTCCACGTGTCTATTAAATGAGCAGCTTTGCCAGCAGGCTCATTGGCAGGGCACCTATGAGGCACCTTTAGACTCCCGTAGTGTCTAATTTAGCCCTCCCCATGATACGGCGCCCCCAGGGAGCGAGGTAATCCAATCCGGAGCCTCTCCCTGCTCTTTCTGCTTGGACGGGGCTGTGAATGTCTTGATCAGGACCTGAAAGGCCTTTTCCTCACAGAGCGACAACAGATGGCGCGAGATGAGGAGGCCTCACCCACCCGTCCGCCCCCACCCCCCTCTTCTCTCTATGTAATCCTCTTCTCTGACATCCTCGTCTCCGCAGCCATCCTTGGCTTTCCTCCCTCTTCTCCTCTCATCCTCTGTCCCAAACCACTTTGTAGCCTGATGTCTCTCTGCTGCTGTTTTATCTCTCCCTTTCTCTCTCCAGGAGGTTTTCCTTGTGACAGACAGAATGAGAGGCAGCGAGCTGCTCCCACAGCAGGAGGTCACATATCGCGCCCTGTCACGGCATCGGAGACCAAGCTAACATATGCCAACTGTTGGGATTATCAACATGAGTATTATGGCGAATGAACGGTAACAATTAAAAGCTGGTGTGGCAGTGACCTAGTTAGAGAAAGGATGACTACAATAAAACACTTACAGGTCAACTCAGTACATGTCCTGATGCCTTTCTGTATTCTGATGTTCTTTTGCATTTTTTCACGCAGTAGCTTTATTATTATCATCATTATTATCATAGTTATTGTTATTATTATTAAATATGTTTACACATGGTCTGTACTTATTGTACACATACATGCAGCCCAGTCGCTATAAGAAAATGTTGGCATTGTACCTTTCTGCAAATCGCAAATTCCTTACATTTGTATTGGGGATTGACCGATATTGTTTTTTCAGGGCCACTATTGATTATTAGTAGTTAATGAAACTGATAACTTAGAATTAGAATTTGAGATGTATATAACCAACTCCAACACGCAAATGTTTAATCAAAACTGAAACATTCAACAAATAAATACAGCAAATATACAGCAAGTTCCAAGCTACTTATTTTTTCTTTGAAGTCACAAATTTAAATTAAAAATGAATAAATAAAAATACCTTCCTGACGTTTAACAAAGCAAAAGTTCCTCCCATGCAGACAAAAAACTCTTTTGTGTTCTGGGTGCCAACTCAAAAATCACAACAGTAAAACGAAGTCATCAGCACTCACTGATAAGCATTAAATAATGTTTATTCACACGCAACAGCCAAAAAATGGACGAGTTTCAACACTGAGCTTTCTTCAAAGCTCAGAAACTTGCACATACACATACTAAGGCTACAGTTAGCCCAGTGTTGAATGTTTAATGTTAATTACAACAGAAAAAGAATAACTGTCTTCAGTGAAAATATAACTTACACTACAGGTTTTCTTTGATGGTTTTCTGGGGTTTTTTTCCCCCTTGCCCTACAATATTCAAATATGTGTGAGACTATCATTCTGGCTGGAAGCTTTGGGGTCAGAGTGAAATAGCTTCTCTTTGACTTTAGAGTGAACAGGAAGTGTAAATTTCATCCAATAAGACCGTTACTGTCAATAAATTCCACAAGAAGATTGAAACCAACTGTGTGTTAGTCCATCTCTCAATACTTCTTCCCTACCATGTCTGAGGCTCTCAGCCCACTGGCTCCTACTGAGGAGATAAATCTCGCCTCATAATTGAATCATAATTGAGTCAAAATGAATTACAGTGTGTGTGTTCATTGTAATGAAGGAACATGTCACCCAGTGCAACACTATGGCTCACTGTTGTGTTTTTAATAGTTTTTGAACAATGATGGAGCTCTGTGGCACAGAGGAACAAGATGCATCAAGCTTTGATGCACAATATTTGTTAGATACAATGTGACAATGTTGACACTAACCTACACTCACATATATAGTCACAAACACACACAATTACTCTCATACCATAACTGAAAATGGAAACACTCCTGCTTCTATAAATCATCCCATGCCAGACACAGCATGGAGAGATTGAAGTTTCAGAACTGTTAAATATAAACCTAAATTTGAATCAGGATTGATCTGAGGTATAATAAGTGCTTTTAGTTTATGATTCACTCCTGACATATAACAACAATTAGCATGTTTATATAAAAACAACATTCAAATGGACAGGAAATTACTCATCGGGGCTTTTATATGGGGCTAATAATTGCATGAATGTTTCCTGTCATTTCACTTAAGAATACACAGGAGAATGTGGAGTCATTATGAAACAGCGTGAGGTCAGTTATTAGATGAAAATATGGAAATCATTCAGGATGTATACCTGTGATTTGACTGTGAAGATTAAAATAGAATAAAAGTGAAACAGCATATGGAGGGAAGGTTTTATAGTGCTTTGCTCTGACATATGACCCTGCAGAATATAAAAAATCTGAATTATGCTCTTTCTACTGCATATGTTAACAGCAGACAGGGCACAGAGCCTCATATTATTTGTCGGTGAAGGCTACTGTAAATTCAGAGTAGTGATGTGCTATCAAATGCTTAGATAGTATGAATACATTGACTAACTGGATTTACAATAAACATGACCTGTCAACTTACAGGGCTGTAACCAGGGTTTTAGAAATTCTAAGGTCTCCAGCCTAAGGTCCCCCAGTGCACCCCCAACCAGACACAAAAGCAACATCTCTACAATTATTTCAATTTTAAGATTTTTTTATTAAGTTGCAGTAGAAGAAGCAACAGTGGCAGTCATGGCAGAAGTAGGCCATAGTAGGAGTAGCAATAGCAGTTGTTGCATCAGAAGTAACTTGCAGAACTAGCAAAATTAGGCTGGTAGAGTTGTTAACGGTAAATGTAGCAACAGCAGCAGGAAAGTAGTAGCATCAACAGAAAATGCAGCAGCAGCCATGGTGGTAATGGCAGAATTAGTTGTGACAATAGCAGTATAAGTAGTATTAACAACTAGTAGTAGCAGTAGGGAATGGAAATGTGTTATCTTCAACATCAAGTTGGCCATCTACTGGCTTTTTACTGTAAAAGAACTGCACAACTAACAAAAAACTCTACTCAATGAATCAGATCCAAAACACCAAACATGCAAGTATTATAAATGTTTGTTTGCCACAGAGTATATTTTCTGCTGTAATCCAAAATCCACTGGAAAAATCCTGTGGGCTTTTTTTAATGAGGGAGCCAGGGCAACGCAAGCTTCCGTGTCAGCCCGAAGAAAAACATCAGCATTAGCAACTGTAGTAGTAGCAACTGTAGCAGGGTCAGTGTTAGTACCAATAGTAGCATAAGCGTCAGCAGTAGTGGAGGAGCTGTAGCAGTAGGAATAAGCAGCAGTGGTTGCTTTAGTTATAGTAGCAGCAGTGTTACTAGTAGTTGTTGGTGAGTGTGGTGGTTGGCTGCTGGACCGCACTATATCACTATCCAGTGGCTGAAAGTGAGCTTTAAGAGCAAGTGGATCCCATTATTGCACGTGTAGAACACACGGAGATAAACTGTGTTAATCTGCACAGTTGTGTCCTTATTGACCCATCAATGTGAAGTTATTGTGGAATGCATCACGGCGACAAACCGCGGTGTACTTTTCCATGCTGATGGAGCAGAGAGCTGGAATGGATCAGAGCCCTCTATGGAGGCATTCATCTGATCACTGAGCACACTGACTGTGGGCTGCCCATTACTGCAGATGGTAGGCCATCAAGGCCATTGAGGCATCCTCAAAGGAAGGCACAGCTGCAGCACACACACACACACACACGCATACACACACACACACACACACACACACACACACACACACACACACAGCATTCAGAGAGTACACACACCCTCTCCTCTTCCAGCTTGGACTCAGACCAGTGGCCTCCATCAGAAACATCAGCCTCCCTGTCTCTTTAACACACAACATCCCTGTGTAGTGTCACCTGAAGTAGACGCTTGTGTTTGATATGCCCGAAGCTGATTTTATCATTCATTTTGATTTTGAGTTGTAATAATATTCCATCATGTTTCATGGAAATGTTGGCAACAACTTGATTAAATGTTCACTGTATTCTAGAAGATGTTCAAAACCAATGACGTTGTTTTGTCTATATCCTGCTAATATTGTTCGACAATCAGCCAAAACATTAAAACCGGACTGATATATAAGCCAGAAGATATATCTGCCAATATCAAACTACAAGGATATGTCAGTATCAATGTATATCAGTATGTCAGCCAAAAAGCAACAAAAGAGCAACAGCAGTGTCTCTTTCCAGAAATCAAGACCCAAGTACGTTGGATAATCCACAGACCTTCTTGTGAGCAGTTTCACGTAGAAAGTATTTTCTTTCAACCAAACTACACCTGCCAACTGTATAACTGCGCAGAAGGAAGCGTGCATCTACTAATGGACAAGAGGGCATGTGTTCGAGACAGCTTGAGATGTACATTAATAGTGTCATCCTCTGCTGAGCTGTAACATTAGCTAACTCAGTGGGGCAAGGTGAACTAGCAGTAGATGCACGCCTCCTTCTGTACTTGGATACAGTTGGCGGCTAGACAGAAAATAGTTCCTATATAAAATTGCTCACAACAAGGTCTGTGGATTATCTTGAATAACAAGATCATGATTTCTGAAAAGAAATATTTCTGTTAAGGTTAAAGGTTAAGGTTATATGGTGCTTTGAGCACCACAAGCCAAGTGCCATTTACTTTCATTATACTGGAGAAAAGGCAGACATATATCGATATCTCCAACTCTCTGCAACTCACATCAAAACTATCTAGACTGAAAAACAGCACTACAGGTAAGATGAAAAATATGCACTTTTGACATTGAGGTGAACCATCCCTTTAAACATAATTTCTTTGATTTCATGATGTCTTTAAATGAAGACTATACACGCAGAGTGTGGAAAGAATAGGAGCTCATTTTTGCATTTTAGCAGGTGCATCCAGCCATGCACATTAGGCCTATATACCAGATGCAAACCTAAGTGATGGGTCCCTGGAAAGTGAGTAAAGGCTTCCTCTGTGGAACAAAGCAATAAATGAGCCCTAGATGGAAGATATAAGAGCTCAAAGAAAAAGCTCTGAGTGCCCCCCTCTACCTCTTCCTGTCTCATGCTGAGTGCTTACACTGTAAAATCTGACAAGTTGATCTTAAAATAATCTTGGAAACCGGTTACATTTACTTTGTATCAAATTGTTAAGTTCAATAAAAAATTCAGCTGCATTTACTTAATTTTGTAATGTTGTTGCTAGTTAAAAATGACAAGTGGAATTATGTTGTGTTGTCTAAGTGTTAGCAACTTCAGTAAACCAAGTCAGTTTGACTTAACTGACCTAACTTAATCATGACAAGTTAGTCTGACTTAACTTAATCATGACAAGTTAGTCTGACTTAACTTGATCATGACAAGTTAGACTGACTTAACTTGATCATGACAAGTTAGACTGAAGTACGTGTAAACAATGTTTACTCAAGTTGCTGAAACGTAAAAAGTCTGATTTAATTAAACGTCTTGTTTTTTAGTTGTAAAAACTTCACAAAATTGAGTAAATATAAATACATTTGAGGTAAACTTAAAAAATAGATATGAAGCCAACATAAATGAGCCTGCGCCCCGCCCCATCCTTTGTTTACATCCACCATCCATCACACAGGTGTCATAAACCAAGAGCACAATTTGCTGCAGACATATACAGTTTTACTGTAATGCTGCTACTCCAATAAGTAGGAACTGATTTTTTTTTTCATGTTTAGCTGAAGCCGCTACACTTCTTTAAGTGGAATTTAAACATTTTTGTTCATTTTGAGTGATCTTATTTTACTACATATCTGTTATGAGCTGATTGTGACCGATTTCTATTTGTTGTGAGAATGTTAAAGTTAATTCAGAACACTACTCTGAAGTGGAATTGTGATTATATTACTCATTTATAGTGTTCTGTACCTTTATTATAATGTTACACTAAGTGGATTTGAGAGCAATCTCTGAAGACATATATAGGTTGTTTGCTTGGTTATTTGATTTTTTTTCTTTTAAATGCTGCACGTGGCAGTGTGATATGGGCCATATACAAATATTTCTAGTCTGTTTACTTTGTTATTTTGTAAATAAATAAATAAATAAAAACGAAAAACCCTTAGGAACTGTTTGGATGCAGACGTTTTTCTTGTATTGCATTGCAGAGCTATTAAACTGTCAAGCATATACACTGGATTGATTTTAATAACTTAATAACCCCTTTGAAGTGTGCATTGTGTAGCTGTATCTGGACTCTGCATTGGCAGACACTCAATATCAAATGACTTGCACTGGATCAGGGGCAAAAAAACTTGATCCCTTATAGTTATATTTACTCCAATTTTCAAGGCAACTGGTTTCCTAGATTTTTGTAAAAGAAAATTAACTTGTCAGATTTTCTAATGCACTGACAAGCCCATGAAATAATGTCATAATTTGCAGCAGTCAGGCATTCACCACTCCAACTTCTATTGTTTGAAAGGGTTTTTGGTTAGAGGCCTTAATAGTTAATTCCACGTTTTTTTTCTACAGCTTAAAACATGTCAGTAAATAACCCACTGTGAACTATGAAGCTTTTGTGTGTCTTAAAAACGAGCTGCTGCTAACAAGTGGCCAAATGAGACTACAGAACGACATCACACCAAACTGTGCCGAAGGCGGCTTTACAGCCTCGAAGTGGTGGCAACGCGACCGTAGTGTAGTTTGTTATATTTTTCTTCTCTGCTGATTACTTTTAAGCTCCAAAAATCCTTAAAGTGTGTTAATTTGTGTTAGCAAAACATGCATATTATATCATAAACGTTTGTTTGTCACGAAGCTTATTTTCTGCAATAATCCAAAATCCAATGGGAAGATCCCATGGGCTTTTTGACGAGGGAACCAGGGCAACGCTAGCTTTTGAGTTGGCCTACAAAAAAACGTCATCACTGGGGCACTCTATAATAAGCACTGGTTTATTGAAGTTGCTAAAACTTAGAAAGATTGATTTAATCAAAGTTGTCATTTTAAAGTTGCAACAACTCTGCAAAATTAAATAAAATATAACTAAATGTTGAGTAAACTTAGAGTAAACATAAACTAAGAGTAATCGTTACATTTACTTGCATTTTTCAAGGCAATCATTTTTAATAGATCTTTTCTGAAGTAAAATCAACTTGTGAGATTTTACAGTGTACTGACAAGCCCATGAAATGATTATGTCATTATTTGCAGCTGCAGGGTCAGCCGAGCACCACTCAAACTACCATCTCAGACCTGAGAACAGCGCAGGGACAGCACGCACGTACTGCTGTTCGGCGTCATAATTAACATGCGCCCCTGTTCTGCAAAATAGCATGACAACAAGCAGTCTGTAGCCACAGGCCGTTGGATCTGCTTCCAAAAACGCGAGAAAAATAGCTCGATGCCCTTGTTCGCCCTTTTAGTCAAATGCACAATCACCACAAAGCAAGTTGAATTTGGATAAATGTCACATGCATGCAACTTTAGCTTCCTTTAGGTGTGGATTTCATTCTTACCTTTCCGGATGAGGTCCTCGATTTCTTGATCGAAGCCCAGCCGATGGCATTTCCTCCACAGCCCCATGTTGGTGGAGTTATACTGCCTGCTGCACTCATCCGCGGCGCTCATGGCGAACAGCTGCCGCCGGTTCCGGGCCAGAAGCAGCTTCTCCTCCCAGCGGGGCGCGCTGCTGCTCCGGCTGGCCCGCAGCGGCAGGCTGTTGTTGGGGATGTAGATGAAGCCCGGGTCCTTGCGGCGGCTGGAGAAGCTTCGGCAGCGCTCCCTGTACCTCCTGGCGTCGGTCTCGTACCAGTGGTCGGAGCACATCGCCACGGCCAGCATGCCCAGGGCGCAGAGAGAAAGAGAGAGCCCGGCGTAGAGCAGTAACTTCCCGGCGGCCATGCTCGCTGCTTATCAAAGCCGCATCCGCACCTCGACAGACGGACAGCTCCTCTGCGGCTTCCCCCCTCCGCGAGTTCAGCTCACATCACCTCTGGAGAGCACCATCAGGAGCATTATTATAGAAGTGGTTGTTGTGCGCAAAAAGAAGGATTTCCAGTTGCACAGATCACAAAATTAAAATGTTAAATCCTTGTATTCCAGAGTGTTTTCCTCCTCGGCGTTGCAGCAGTACGGCGGAGGATGCTTATCTCATCTCAGGCGCCGATCCTCAGCATCCATCCGTCTGAGCAGGGCGACACCAACATGCACATCAGCACAGCATTCTTTAGTCATGCACATGCTACATTGTACATCACCGCTGCACTAAAGCATGGACAAAGAAGGCAGCGGAAACAGCTGCAAAGATTAGTTCACTTAGCCTGTTTGCACCAAAAAAGCGACTTAAATGGGTTTACCTGATGTGTCCGAGCAGAGTCCGTGCAGCCCGCAGTCAAGCAGCAGCAGAGGACGGAGGGATCAGCCACAGTCAGCATCCCCAGCACGTTTGATAGGATGACGGCAGCTGCTACAGAGCAGGCCTGATCCTGGACCAATCACCAGCAGCCTGTCTGACCGGGGGGAGCAGCGTGTTAGCTTGCAGGCTACATGAGATTTGATTGAACAAACATAAAGTAATCCCGCTTCTGTTACTACTTCTACTGTGTATGACCTTTGCAACTGCCATTTTTTTTGCATGCACTCAAATCCTGTGCGTTCCTAAGGCCTGCCAGGGGTGTAGATTTCCGGGGGGTCACAGGGGGACACATCCCCACCAATATTTAGAAAATGTGCATTTGCCCCCAGCCAAAAAAAAGTTTTTAAAAAAATCCAGAGTTGCACATGATTGTTTTGTTGTTGTTGTTTTTGATAGAATAGTGTACCCCAGTAATAAGTCCTAAAACCCGGAAATGACTGTTTTATAGCACCTCCATTTGCCTCGTCTCGTTCCCTCAGACATTCACTTTTTGTTCTATGGCATAAATTACGTCAAATACTCCCCTCACAAACTTTACAGGTACATCTCAAAAATTTTGAATACCATGAAAAAGTTCATTTATCTGATTTATTTCATTCAAAATGGTTAGCTTTCATATACTGTATATTCAGTAGACATGCATTTAAATAATTCAAGCCTTTTTTGTTTTAATTTTGATGATTACAGCTTATGGCTCATGAAAATCAGAGATCCAGTATCTCAAATTATTACAATAGGCTATTTCTTAAGAACATTCCAAAAATATTTACAGTACAGAAATGTTCAACTTCTGAAAAGTATGTTTATATACTCAATAAATGGTTTGGGCTCCTTAACTACCAAATTAATGCAGGTTACTTTGATAAGCAGCCTTCAGCTCGTCTGTATTTTTTTGGGTAGCATGTTTCTATCTAAAATTTTGAAGAATGTTTGTTTTTTGTTTGTTTGCTTTTGGCTGTAGGCTATAATTGTCAAAATCAAATTAGGGAAATACTTGAAACAAATATGTAATGAGTCTAGAATATATTACATTTTTACTTTTGTAAATAACTGATAAGAAAAATTATTATTTTTTTTACAATATTCTGGTTTTTTTAGATGCACCTGTATAGCAATGTTAGCAGACCAGTCGTCGCATTAGCAGGATCAGTAATAGTATTAACAGTAGCAGAAGCAGTAATAGTACTAGTAGGCTAATAGAATCATCAGAAACAATAAAAGTAACAACTTTTTTGGGACTTTTCAGACCCCCGTGGCGACTTAATTAGTAAAAAGCGACCAGCTGCAAATCTAGCGACTTTTTCTGGTCATTTGGGGAATGATTGTGCTGACAATGCTCTGAAAAAAGCATCTAACATATCCTGCTCTGCTGTTCACGTTACAGCTGCGCTCACGAGAGCCGAGTACAGCTAGGTCGGCTGCTGTCTCCTCCTCCTCATCACTCATGCGGTCAGTCTGACCAGCAGCGCCTCAGGCCCAACCTGCAGTGGACTCTGTGACCACCCTGAGAGCTGTCGGCCCTGCAGATAAATCACACGTGTGCAGCTTACGACCAATCACAGATGATGATTTTGTATAGTTGCAGCAGAGACGTTACGTTTTTGTTTAAATATTCACTCTTTTTTAGTTTCACCTCCCAAAATCCCTCACATGGTTCACTCTGTCTCAGTCAGTGTCACTCAGTCACCTTCTTGACCTTGTTCCTCTGGCCAAATATAAGCTACAAGACCACGTTTTTGTTTTGCTCTACATTCATTAGGTCACTAAAAAAGAAAAGAAAAAAGCTAACATTATAGTTATATGGCAACAAAAACAAACTTGTAAATACATAAATAGTAAGTTTGTAAACTACCTGGTCAGCCTTTTCTATTAATTTTGCCTCTCTCAGAATTTCTTATCATGCACATTAGTTGATTACGTCATCTAGCTACTTTTGGGAGAGCCAAAGGAATTAGTAAAACCCAGAACTGAGTTAGCATGTTTGCTCTTCCAGATCCTTTGTCTCAAAGTCAATGGGTTTTTGGCCTGAAATAAGGTCCGTGGTTGACACTAGCTGAAAAGGCATTCACATTTTGTTCTATGTCAAATACCCTACTCACAAACTTTGAAGTTTTTATGTGAGTTAAAAAAGACAGTTGCTAACAAGTGGCTAAATGACCTATCGCTAACCCCCGCCGCCTTAGGGCTCTCGCACTCAGTCGGTGCGCTGCCAGAACTAACAATGGTAGCTGTAGGTGTCCAAGACAAAAGTTTTGGGGACAGAAATTCATTATTTCACACAGAAGCCATCAAAAGTGTCTTCACTATGCTGTGGTGTTAGCGTTAGCCAGCCTTTGCTTTCTTTGTAACGTTACAGCTAAGCTAACATTAACATTTTTCAGTTAGGTGGGCTTTAACTACGAACTTTTCCTACAGTTAACACTAATGTACGCTTATCAAAGAACAAATATACTAAGTTGAACAGATAACACGATGAGCTTAATATTATGAAACAAAAGGTGGCCATAACGTTAGCGGCTATTAGCTAACTTGAGCTAATGTTACCTAGCAGAGTTTGCTGCAAGGTGAAGTTACATGATGCTAACATAATGTATAAGGTTATATTTATTTTTGACTTTGCAGCAAAATTTGCTAACACTGTGTCGCTTACCTTAGAACAGATGTAGACATCTGAACTGACTGTGTGGTCTGCTACATAGCTGAATCCAAAGGAGACACTTAGCTCTGTTTATGTGAGGTTTAAGGAACGGGAGAAAATAGACTCCATTCTCTGGCCTTCCAGGATACTTCGTATCAGTGTTGCATTTACCCCATGCACATGATTTGACCACTTTTTAAATAATAACTACATACATTTAAATAAAACCACAGGAAAATCAAAATTTCTAATACTTTTCTGTGGAGGTCTTCGAGCAGGATGTCCAAGTGCATGGTGTAGCTGCACGAAATGTGATTGGCTCGTGGCATTCAAGGGGCTTAGTGATGTGTCAGTTGAATAAAATGAGTTAGAATATCAGCATATCAAATATCAGAAAAAAATCCAGTATTGTGCATCCCTAAAACTTATACAGGGACACAGATTGGTGCAGATGAAATCACCAGAATGCAGGACATTAATTGTTTGATGCACAAATATTTTTGCCAGAGGACCGCCAAATCCCATCCCAACATTATAGTCAATGCCGAATCACAGTGTCGAAATTGCAATGATGAAGCAGCACATGTGCTGATCTTTTAGAGAAGCCTTTAGGATCACTGAAGGTAAGAGCAAAAATATGTTTTTTAGATTTTTGGGTGAACTGTCCCTTTAAGTCTTTTCTTTCAGAAGGCCATTTATTGTGCAGGTACATTATACCAAATAAACTTGTGCACAGTCAGACTTCAATTCTGTGACTTCAATTATGAATACACCTAATATACAAATATTGGTTGTTGGGGTCAGTAGGGGCCCACTGGAAGAGTGCTGCCTCCAGTTTTCAGGGCTCTTTGCGGAAGACTGATACTGTTAATATGTTTTATTTTATAGTGTACACACCTACCCTTGATAATTTTCTACTTTACTATTACTATAATTACTATCATTTCTAAACCTTTTAGACTACCACACCATGTGCCACACAATAACCCTTTCAAACCTTGAGCAATATCACTTATCTTGTGATGCCTTTCTCATGTTACATATTTAAACCTTTGAACCCCGAGTAAATTCGTGGGATTCCTTTCAAAAACATGGGAAAAGAACAGTGAGCAACTTTGGTAAGAAATGTTCCAAAAACTGCAAGAAATTATTAGATTTACAAATTAAAAAAACAAAAAAGCTAGGGGAAAATGAAAATGAAAATGTGTAGGAAAAAAAACAACATAATTATCATAATTACACATTTAAAATATGTTACAGAGTTATATAATATTATAAGGACTTTTCACCATGACTTGTTTGCCTTGTTTTATTACCTTTTATTTTATTTTATTTTATTTTATTTATTTTTAATTTTCAGGATTAATTTTCAAGTTTCTTGTATTTTTTTTTACTAATTTCTTGCTAAGTGTTGGGTCATTTCATTCACATTCACAGTTGCAATTCACATTCTTTTGTTGCTCACTGCCTTCTTCCCATGTTTTTGAAAGACATCAGTCTAATTTTCTTAGGTTTCAACGGGCTAATAAGCAAATTTAAAAAATCATTTATGGTATCATTATTAGGAATTCAGAACACTTGAAAAAAATCAGCTTATCCATCAGAACAGAGTGCAGTTTGATCACATTTGACTGACAGTGACTAAACAGCCCATCACCTGTCTGCAGTTTCTGATTCAAATTTTGCAAAACTCTCTTTCTGGTGTACGATATCATGGGGCATCATCTTTTTCTAACCGAGCCTCAGTCACTTCTAATTAGCAAGAATCACGCTGAAAAATAGAAATACAGAAATCTGTTCTGTTAATTAACCAAACGAGTTCTAACATTGAGAGAAAACTGTGCAGAGCTGATTGAGAAAATATGTTTTCAGGGCCTTTAAGGTTATTTCTAGTATTTTCCCACTTCATCCAATTATTTTTATCACACTGTAGATGCTTCTTTCCACTCTCATAATAATGCTTTTTACTCCTAGGGGTGAGAAAATAAAGATGCTGGGAAGCTGGAGGTAATGCTGTGATTTTACCTGTGGAAGAACAAAATCACTCCCTGTTTGCTCCTGTAATATTTATTCTGACTCCTGCTCCAGAAATTCAAATGGAATTTTAAAAAAAGGTACAATCCAACAATGCAATGTATCACATTTTATAATCACACTGCACTTTCAGTGATGACACAAAATCACCGTGATTCAGAATGTCAACATGTATTTTCAGCTCATTGTTTTGGTACAGCAGCCCATAACTTTACTTTTTGCAGTTCAGTGTCACAGTTTTCATCAACTTGCTTTCCAGCTGCAGCCGACAGCTGAGTATTAACCCACTGTGCACTGCCTGCTCCACACTGAACAGCAGACAGACACAAGGTGGGATTCAATCACAGATTTGTGCAAAACTTAAGCAATATTTTCTACATTTCAATAAAACACAATTGCGAGATGACTGCATTTCCATTGAGTGATATTATGTACTTTTGTATGGACGCTTTCTATGTAGCAGAACAAAACGTCTGAATATATTTAGCCTGTGTTAACCACAGACCTTATTTAAGGCATTTTACTGAAAATCCATTCAAAAAACCCAAAGACTTTAAGACGGGGGAACTGGATGTGCAAAAAAGCTAACAGACTTCTGCATGTAAGGACTTATTACCTCACCACTCTATAAAACCACAGAACTTCAGCATATGTGCGACTTTGTTTAAGGAGGATATGGGGAAATTAAATTAGTGTTGTCTTCTCCTCTTGTTCCGCTGCCCCCGAGTGGCCAAAAAATAATTATGTCATTCCATAAATATATAAATCTGCTGTGCAGCTGAAGCTGTAAAAGGGTCCAGAAGAATCTGTGGCTGCACTTTTCTATTTCCTCTCATCTGGCTCCCTCTGCTGTTAATAAATTGTAAAGACACTAAATAGCCTGATTAACCCATTTAAAACCTGAGCATGATTTGACTTGATTTCTTTCAAAAACATGGGAGAAAGGGAAATGGGCAACTTAAGAAAATGACCAAAAATGAACAAAAAATTGACAAGAAAATGAACAGAAATGATCCAAAGAGGTAACATAACAAAATGGGAAATGACCTGTAATGTGCCAAAATATAATAAAAATAATTCATATAAAAATTACCATTTTTCCCTTTAACCAAAATTTAAATATATAATCATAATATTTATGTTAATTTTAATTATCCCATCTCCTCTCTCTATTACTATTACTTATTTTTTTTAAATACTATTCTACTATTTTTTCAATTTTTAATTCTATTTTTTTGCAATTTGCAGGACAATTCATGCCGTTACTGATTGCCTTTTTTCCATGTTCTTGAAAGAAATTAAACTAATTTTCACACATTTCGAAGGTTTAAATACCTGTGACAGGTGTCTGAATGCAGCACAAAACAAATCCTGGTTTCAAGGGGTTTATAAGCAGAGCAGGTGTTGACTGATAACCAAAACAAAACAATCTCCGCACATAACATCAACTTTGGCTTCACTGCACTGGCTTCTGTCTCTTTTAGAATCTATTTTAAAGCGCTTGTAACCCTTTGAAACATGAACAAATACATGGTGGAAAAGACAGTTAGTGATATTTTACTATTCTATTTCACTTACTTATTTATAATAATAATAATAATAACAATACTTATTATTATTGTCGTTATTATGATTATTATTATTATCATCATCATTTTTATTATTATTGCTATTATTTCTTCTAATTGAGTTATTTTGTGTGTTGTGGTTATGCATTGGCAGTTATATTTATATGTAAGTATCCACACATATATTGTATGTATGTCTTTATGTGTGTAAGTAGGTGTATGTATATGCAGAGGTTTTATTATTACTGCTTCTGGTTTTGGATTCTCATCTTGGACAGCACTTTGTGCTTTTGCTTGAAAAGTGCTCTCCAAATGAAGTTCCTCATTATTATTATTACTATTATTATTATTATTATTATTATTATTATTATTATTTTTATTATCTAAATTAAATATAGTTTCTTTGTCATAATAAAATATTCAGTGTTCCTCCTATCAAATACATTAATTAACCCTTTGAAACGTGAGCAAATTGATATGATTTCTCTCAAAAACACGGCGAGAGGGCAACTTGATAAGACATAGCCTAAAATTTAGCAAGAACTAAGAAAAAAAAGTACAAGATTATTGCCTGAAAATACGCTATTAAAAAAAAGAAAAAGTTTTTTCATTCATTTTTTAAAAACCTTCCCCTTTTTAAAAGTACTTTTCGGGTAATTTCAGGTAATCAGGTAATTACTTGCAGTTTGTGGGCCATTTCTTGCAATGTTGGTAGTTGACTTCCACAGACAACTTTTCTACCTTTGATATTTAAAAACTGAAAAGTTACCCTCACCAAAAAACTTTGTGGCGTCAACATAGTAGATGAGTGCAGGTCAACAAAGCAAACATTTTGATGTTTGACATGGCTGTACAGATAGAAAGAAGCTGCAGTGTGCTTTTAGAGAGCTCCATACTGCCTGCCATGACTCTACTGATGTTACCAACACAACTTGGCCTCTGAGCGTAGCCTACAAACAAACAAACAACATGTAAACCTTATAGTGGAAGTAGAGTGACCAATTTCACTATAATACACTGTCCAAGAACAAAATTCATAAAACTAGTTTTGTCAGAAACTTTTTTTTTTTTTTTTTTTTATTGATTCATCTGCAACAGACGGGCTGGCCGTAAAGAGCAGGAGGGTGTGATGATGAATAAATGACCTCTATATTGAAATCTGGTGACATTGGAAATTGCTTTGAGCTATCTTACCCATTTTATTGTGGCCTCGTGTTAAGCGGGGAAGATGTCATCAAATAAACAGCCAAATAAACACAAACAAATAAACTTATAACAGCCGGCTGACAGCCGGAACTTTGTGGAAAACATGTCGAGCGCTCCGGAACTCTTAAAAGCGACAGACTTCCGGCAAGCGATTAATACAGAAAAAAGATACCTTAGACAATTTTTTAATGACAGGGGTTAATTAATAATTACAAAAATTATTAAATTTCTGTGTAATTTATAAACCAGTTATAGTATTAAAAATAAAATACCACTCCGCCGTGTAACAGGAAGTGAAAGCAACTGACCAATCAGCTTCACGGAAAATGTGTCATGCGCAGTAGAGTTTGTGATGGCGGTGTGTGTGAAGGTTACTGTTAGTTAAAACGTTCTTACAGTTTAATTCATTTAACTAAAACAGCGTTTAAATCTCATTTAGAGGGTTTCAGTAAACAGCGGCGTGTGTTTCCTGCAGTCTCAGGTAAGACGCCATGTTGTTACTGTTTACACATGAAGGCTGGTTTACATCATGTGGTCGCGTGAGGGGTTCATCGAGGTTTAGGAGAATTAAAACCTCAAAGTCTGGCTTTAATATGACGACTGAAAAATTAAAAACACACATGTTCATATTTTCGACTCACAGGGTGAACACTACGTCAGCGTGAAAGTTGACAAATGGGGACAAGGGAAGCACAACATTGTTTTTTGTTCGTTTGTTTTGTTTTTAGCCGATATCCGGTATGCCGATATATAACAACTCATGAAGCTAATAACCGATGTCGTTATTGTCCACTTTGTTCCTCACCTAATTTTAGTGATCAAGTTTTTTCTGTTGTAAAATGAATATCATTTTGTGCATACTCTTATCGTGATGGCTCACCAGCAGATAGAGACATGAATGAAAAACAATGCTTTTCAATGTATATAGAATTTGTACTTGTGCACTTCATCAGTTAAAAATAAATAAATAAAGAAAGAAATATATATATATGTATATGTATACACGCGCACACATGTGTACGGTATATCTATATATCTATCTATCTATCTATCTATATATATATATATATATATATATATATATATATATATATATATATATGGTTGGTTTCTTTCAAAAACCAGGCAGCGAGCAAAAAGACATAACAAGAAAACTACTGGAAAAAGAAAAAAGTAAAGTAAAAAAACAAACATTTACAAAACAATAAAATAACCACAAGAAAGTGCCAACACATATCTTCTTTCTTATTTAAATTATTTTCTTAACCATAAGTTTAAATATATTATTAAGAGAATTGTAAATATAGCTTTCTGTACACGTTTCTCTCATTTGTATTATTTCCATGTCACCTTTTATTTATTTATTTTTTTTTATCATTATTTGATTTTATTTTTTTTTGCAGTTGGCGGCATATTTCTTGCGAAGTTGCTCATTATGTTTATCCTGTATTTTGAAAAACATCAACCCAATTTTCTCAGTTTCAAAGGTTAAAATGCTTGTAAAAAGCACCTTAATGCAGCACAAGAAAACTGATGACGGTCCAGGTGTTAAAGGGTTAATATCGCAAACCCAAATTGTGATTGTTGTTGTTGTCAGTGTCCCACGCATGTGATAAATAGAGTTTATGTCTCAATTTTTCACTCCTCTCTGTGCTCTGTTCTGCAGTCATGGCCGGCCTGTCCAGCTACGCCATGCGCATGGCCAGACTGAGCGCACAGATTTTCGGGGGCGTGGTGCGTCCGACAGACTCCAAGTCAATGAAGGTGGTGCAGCTGTTCAAGGAGACTCCACTGGCCAAGAGGAAGGAGGTGTATGACTGGTACCCACAGCACAAGATTTACTATGCCATGATGCAGAAGCTCCGCTTCATGGGACTCTTCAGGTACTGATGTGCCCAAACTATTGTATCTATCTATCTGTCTGTCTATGAAACTCTCTGTCTATCTATCTATCTATCTATCTATCTATCTGTCTGTCTATGAAACTCTCTGTCTATCTATCTATCTATCTATCTATCTATCTGTCTGTCTATGAAACTCTCTATCTATCTATCTATCTATCTGTCTGTCGATCTATGAAACTCTCTATCTGTCTGTCGATCTATGAAACTCTCTCTCTCTCTGAGTACACCGTCAGCAGTGTCACCATGGCTAGTGGTGCTTAAAGCAACAGTGCATCATGTCTCCACCATGGTCTCCACTAGGGCTGGGGCAACGCGTCGCCGTAATCAACGTAATCGATTATGTGATACATCAATCCACGTAACGTGCGTCGGCCTGTCGCACCGTTTTACACAGCGCGCATAATGAGAGTGTGAGCAGTGCCGGGTGTGTTGTTTTTGTTTCGGCGCTTGTGTATGAAGTTAGAGCGTGCACACTGCTCGCCCGAGCAGTGCTTGTCAGGCGCGTCTGAGCTGCGTCTCAGCTGCAGCACATCTAGAGAAACTGGGGTTCATCATTTTTTCACGTTTTTTGACTCTATACCACTTTATACTGCAGTTTAAAGTCTGTCTCTGTCACAGAGGTGAGGAAATACAAAGATGTTTGTTTTGCCTTAACTTACTTGCTTCCCTTTCAAAACAAAAGCTATCTTACTGTCTGACAGACTGCCATCAGTTGCTGATACAATGCATTTTATTTTGAAACATTTACAGGACCGGGTTGTCAGCTCTGCAGGAGCTTGTATAACTTCATAAATTAGTGGAAAATGTGCTTATAAAAACAGCACTCATATCAGCAGGCAGCGGTATGCCTGAAGGAAGTTAAGGCTGGACTATTCTGATGCAGAAAGATTGTACTAGTTATAATTATTTCTGTTAGAGAAAAGTTAGTGTTATTCAAATTGCACTAATTTTACTGTAAAGATGTTTTGTTGCACTGCTAGATTTGATGTTTGTTACTGTAACAAAGAGTAACTGTTTTGTTAAGTGACTTGAATTTTACATTTATTTATTTTGCTGTTGGATTGGTAAATGTAGATTGCACTACATTCCTTTTACTTGAGTGGAACAAGCTCTTGCTTTGGTTTTATTTTGGAGAGACTTTATATCAGACTGTAACACAGATACCAGTTAAGACTGGGCTATTTTTTGTTGGGGAATAATGCCCTGCAGCGTATGATGAGTTTTAAAATGTTATTTTCAGTAAATTTGTTGTTATATTTATTGAGCAATAAAAAAATAATAGTTAGATCAATTAAAAATATAATCAATAGATGAATTGATTAATCCACAAAATAATCAATAAAAAATAAAATGACTGCGTTTTTCTGGTATATGTGTACAAGCAGTGCATTTATTAGTAATATTTCTATTACTGTTATTATCTAGATAAGATGTGTTTTTTTTAGTAATTCATTTTTGTCATTATTTATTTCTGTGTTGTTTTTTTCTTTTTTTGCATTCTTTCTTAAATTAATCAATTAATTAATTTGAAATTATGCGACATCACAGGTCATTCTAAGCCACCTGGCGTGGGGAGGGGAGGGTTCGAAGTGTAAATACACAATACATAACCTATTTTCACAAGATGATTAAATGCATTTGACATACAAACAAGACAAGATAAGACCAAGTGGACAAGACAGACTGTACGAGACCAGACGAACAAGACAAATAAAACGGGACCAAACAGACAAGACAGAGGCAGATAGATTCAGCTGTTGAGGGTTAAATTTTCTTTTGGGGTGTCAATGGAAATATATATGGATGAGATATGACTGTGTATATACAATATGTTGTCATAATATTTATTATTATTTGTTATTATACTTTGCACAAAATGAAATAAAAAACTGATGACCCAAAAAAAAAAGATCAGATTTTACAGATTAATAAGTTTCAGGCTTTCAAAAGCAAAATTAAAAGAAACTTACATCTATTACAACGATGTATTTTGCCCTTTTGAGCTGCTGGAAGCATTTTAATGTGAAACATCTCTGCAGGAAGTCTAGGGTTTCATTAGCAGTGGCTTAAGGATGAATTAAAAACAAAAATGTAGAATTCATTTTTAAATAAAAGTGGTATTTTAGTGAAAAAGACAAAATTGGAGCTTTGGTGTGGACTCAGTAACGGCATTAAAGTTTGAATAAAATATTTTCCCTTCTGTTTCAGAGACGAGCATGAAGACTTTAAGGATGAGATGAGTCGGCTGAGGAGGCTGAGAGGGAAAGGGAAACCAAAGAAAGGAGAGGGGAAGAGAGCCACCAAGAAGAAATGAGTTGCTTTGTGTTTCTTTTTCTGGACTGTGCGCACCATCACTGACTGCTGATACTGGGACAGTTCTGGCTTAGCCACGACCGTCCTGCTGCTTCATCAGAGGATTTTCTTTGTTGGCAGCAATATTACCTTCATCAGCATCACACATGAAACGTCCTGAGTTGGGTGTATTGATGTGAATTCCTTTTTTTTGAGGGAATGTTGTTCAATCTCTTGTTTTTAAGTTACAGAATGTGAAACTGTACAGAGACCATACAGCACGTCAAATACTATGTAATATAATTTCTTTTCAATACTCATGGCTAAATAAAAAATGTTGGTCTATGGCAGGTGTACTGCGCCTCATGTCAACTCTGCGAGTGTCCGCTGGTTTCGGTTTAACTCTTTAAAACCTGGATTGTCATCAGTTTTGCTGTGCTGCTTTCAGACACCTTTCACAAGCATGTAAACATCTGGAATCAAGACAGATTGGTTTAATTTCTTTTAAAAACGTGAAAAAGGCAATGAGCAACTTGCTAAGAAATGTCCGGCAAATTTAAAAAAAGAAAAGAAAAAGTGTTAAATTAGCTGTGGAGAAATTATTAGGAAAAATAGAGAGGGAAAATTCCCAGAAAATCATATTTATAATTCCTACAATTGCATGTTTAAATTTGTGTAAAACATATGGACAGATAGATAGAGAGATTGATAGAGATGTATCTTAATTGGCACTTTCTTAAGATCTTTTTTTGTTGCTTTTTTTTTTATTAATTTTTTGCTTTTTTAAAAATAATTTCTTTGTAACCTTTTCTTGCTGATGTTTGGGCCATTTCTTGTTGCTTCATCCTGTGATTTTGAAAGACACCAAGCCAATTTTGCTCAGCTTTCAAAGGGTTAACCTGAATTGTGGAAAAAATAATTTGGAGAGCCAGACATATTCAGAATATTCAAAGTAAACCTAAAATGAGGAATGCCACATTGCTTTTTCTTCCTGCTATCCAGAAACGCTGCAGTAAAACAAAAACACAGTGCACACGTGTTGGTAATGACTTGTATATTTCATATGGTTTTATCAAACTTTGTAAAAAAATAGACTTTTGGTGGTCAATTTCACAGCTTACAGTGTGAATAAAAGCTTGGATGAACAACTGCTCTAGGCCCCGACAGGCCTCAGAGGTCACACTACCTGTCGAGCACAGCTTGTGATTAATTTCTCATAAATTTGTCATATATATATATATATATATATCACCACTACACTACAATAAAAACCAAGAAGAGCCCTGCATTATCAGCTGGTGTCTAGGTCCTGTCTCATGCATTGATGGTTAAAATAATAGTTTCAATCATATCTATTGTCATAAAATCGGCAGAATGAAATTATAAGTGATAAAGCACCATCTCCACCTACAGGAGGGTTGGAGACTCGCAGCCTGCAGGATGGAATCAATGCTTCCCTAATCTCTGCAAAGCTTGTTGTGTGGCTTTGCGTACTCCTCACTGCCTTCATCCTCACCCAATATAATATTTGCCAGTACTAGGGAGATATGTTTTTTTTTTTTTAATTACAGATAAGCTTCACTGTTTTCTTAGTAATAAGCAGAAACCTGTGTAAACTGTGTAAAGCAGGACCCCCTCCCTATGTAGTCAAATGGTTCATTCTAAGGTAACGGAAACTAATTTATTTATTTATTTTTAGGTAATTATACACTAATGAAATCATAGTCTTGAATATTACGTCTTCATTGGCCACAAACCCTACGCACTGGAGCTTTTTATTTTTGGATAACCTTTGGCTAAGGGACTGTTTGTTATTTGTGGGAATGGTGCAAAATGGGTAAGGCAATTCAAATTATTTTTGAGCATCAGGGAGAGTTTTACATTTGATTTTAATTTAGCTTAGGGGAGGGACATTCAACTTAAAAATGTTGTGCTTTGTGTTTATTTTAAGTCAATCAAGTCAAGTCAAATGTATTTGTAAAGCCCATTATCACACATCACAGTGTGCCTCAGAGTGCTTTATAGCATACGACATCCCTCTGACCTTTGACCCCCACATCAACTAAGGAAAAACTCCCCCCCAAAAAAACTGTAACTGGGGGAAAAATGGAAGAAACCTCAGGACAGAGCGACTGAAGAGAGATCCCTCTTCCAGGACAGACAGACGTGCAATAGATGGTAAATAATAATTTTAAATCCTGCAATGTTTAAAAGGCACGTTTACTTTAAATAGATACAAATTCACACCATTTACTCTAGGCAGAAACTGTAGAATAGACATTGCTTATTTAAAACTAGTTAATGGGTTACTCTCCACCACTGATAAAACTAATAATGACAATAATAATAATGTCAGTATAATTACTGCTATAAATAAGTGTGTGCCTTCTTAACAGTAGTTATAGTGTGCCTGCATGCCAGTCCACAGCTTGGCTGGGAGCCTCGTCCTGTCTCTGTCCTTCACTCCCGCGCCACCCCCTCATCAATAACGAACAGTCCCTATGATTAAAAAAATGAATTAATTTGCCAATTGCATGTAACTAATTACTCCCTACCACTGATAATGTAATAATAATAATAATAATAATAATAATAATAATAATAATGTGTTACTGGTACAATTAACACATTATTATTATTATTATTATTATTATTATTATTATTATTATTATTATTATTATTATTATTATTATTGTTACTGATAAGTATTTTTGTGCCGTGTTAACAGTAGTAATAGCGTGCTTGTGTGCCAGTCCACAGCTTGGTCGCGAGCCCCGTCCTGTGTCTCTGTGTCTCTGTCTCCCCCTCCTGTCCTCAGCACCAGCCTGCGTTTCCCTCTATTATTTTCCACTCAGTTTCTTGCAGTTTAAAATGGCGGCGTTGAGCAGCGCCGAGTCCCCACCGCCCGTCTTTAACGGAGACACCGTGGAGCGGGAGCCGGGCAGGGAGCGGGGCCTGGAGGAGCTGGGAGCCGGCCTGGACTCCTCCTGCACGTCGGGGATCCCCGGAGGTCCGCAGGATGAGGAGGTAAGCGGCACGGCGGCGGGGGGGCAGCGGGCTGGGAGCTCGCGCAGGGGACACGGGCTCGGAGCGGAGGTAATTGGATGTAAATGTTCAGGAAACACCGGCTGGGAGACGGGTCGCGGGGGATGCGGTGCAGGGGGCGAGACGGCGGACGGTGCGGGAGGTTTGGTGCTAACGGCGGGCTGTCCGCGAGCCGCTTCTTCCGCCGGACGGGAAAAATGCGACAGATGAAGGCGAGCAGGAGGGGAAGGTTTTATTCGGCGGAGCCTGTGTTTATTTCGGGCCTGCTCTGTTCCATTTGCTCCTGGCTTCGTCTTCCAGGCTCACTGCAGCTGTAGCCTGGTGCGCCAACACAGCACACACACACACCGCTGTTGACGCAACAAACACACGCAATTACAGCGCTTTTCGAACGCACAACAGCGGATTGTAATGCGGCCAAAGTTTCATTTTCACCAATCCGCTGATACCTCAAAGGGATGAGGATGATGATGAGGAGGAGGAGGATGGTGGTGGTGGTGATGATGGTGATGATGGAGGTGGAGGCTAACTCAAGTCGTGCTTGTGTTTTTTTTTTCTTCTTCTTTTTTTTTTGAGGTGTGATTGAGCTACACTTTTATTTAGATTACAGGCTTTACAATCACCGCCCCCACGTCCACACACACACACACACACACACACACACACACACTCACACACTCACACACTCACACTGAAGCATCAGTCAGGCTGTGACCTCATCATTTAATACACAGTGACCATGTATCCGAGCCTGGAAATCTGTCTCCAGTCTGCAGGTCAGAGGCCTCACTGCTACATCACATTCATTTTTTTAAGTTTTTCATCCACAATATCACTATAAATATATCATTCAAACACAGGCGATGGTGTTCCAAACATAAAATGACATATGTCCCATTCTGTGACCTGTCCCTTTCACTTATGTGGCCCCTGGCCTCGTTTTTAGGCTCCTGTATTTCTCATGTCCTTATTAGTTTTCTTGCGGACATGTCACTTTGACAGTGGCATAGTTTAATAGTCTATTTTCGGGAGCATGAGAGCTCCAGAGGGATAATATAGTCGTGCTAGTATACTGTGATTTTTATGGCATATCCATAGAGTTGGAGGACAAAAGTCAGATTAGGGGTTGCCAAATATTTTTTTCAGGGCCGATATCAATACCGCTTATTAGTAGTCAATGAGATCGCTAAATTAAAATAAAAGAAAGAAAATCTTTCTGTCAATATTTAGGATTTGGAGTATAACAAACTGCGACATAAAACTTGATTTAAATGCCTTAAGCAAATGTTTCAACTGAAACTGAAACATTCAGCATCATATACAGCAAGTTCCCAGCAACTTTTTTATAGTCAAGTAAAATTTAAATCAAAAATGAGAAAATAAAAAGAGCTCCCTGAAGTTTCTCCCACTTTCTTTACACTTAATAATGTATTCATTTAAAAAAAAAATGAATTGAAATTTTTTTTAATGTATCAATTTTATTGAATGTTTTTCAGATAATCTGCAAGATTTCCACTATCGACCATAATAATGTCCAGGCCAATAATCTGTTGATCTCTATAAAAAAAATTGTTTATGTCTGTGTTGTAGAGGTTGACGTGTTCTTTAATCCCAAGTATGGGCCGAGCTCCAAAAACTGTTCTTGCAAAACAGCCACTTCTGCTTGGAGAGCCTTCTTACCTGGTCAACCACCACATTTACCTTCAGCCGACAGTTTGTGGTGTCCAAGTCCGACTTGAGGCGAGTTTGAACCCATCAGTTGTCAGTCTGATGATGAGAAGCTTCTGGGAGCAGCAGACAGTACCTGAGTGGTGGTGGTGTAGCCCCCCAATGTCTGGGCCCAAACTTCCTCTTTTGTGCTCCAGTCATTTTAGCTTATCTCTATAAACTGATATTTGTTTATTAGAGATGTCAATGATCAACTGTTATTCAGTTAACTTGCATATGTATGTAGAGTCTGTAGACAACTGGACAAGATTTTGGCATCGGAAGCATTCTGGTTTCTGTTTGAAGTCTGAGTAGTATTGAGTGGTAGAGACGTTACGCACTGGCAGATGTACCATCACAACCCATCAACTATCATTTGATGACCATTTAGCTTTTTTTAAAAAAAAAGTTTAATTGATCTGAATTCATATGCAGTAGGGGTTTCCTTTAAGGTTTCTTTTTTCTTTACATAGAGCATAAACCCATCAAAAACTGGATAGTTAGAGGTTAAGAAAAATAAGAGGCATTTCCTTTTCCTTTAAACCTGAGGTAACCCTGATGACATCACTGTGACATAATCAGGGTTATTTTCTCAGACTTGTCAAAGCCCCAACAGAGCTGAGAGATGACTGTTTTTACAGTAACGCAATGTTAAGGAGTAAACTTGTGTAAGTGTGAAATGGTTGGGCTTCCCTATTGATTTACTTTTCACTCACTAATGCATAAAATAGATATTATAACACTCTATTGGTACCATGTCTGCACATCAAGAGTGTAACCTCATACAGATGTTGTAATTTTGAGTTTTCAGAGGGGTCCAGTGCACCATGTCTTCTCTTTTAGGAAGAACCTATGATTAGACTAGAAATCAGTAAACTTAAGTTATTAAATCAAACCATAGCTTCAGCTGTTTTCAGTCTATTATCGATAGTTGATGATGGATGGTGGGAGAAACTTTTCCAAAACTATGGTGTCATCTCCGTCAACTAATATCTACTGGAGGTTATATTGTACCATAAGAAAACCGTTTTGTTCTTTGACATACACATTGCTCGGTTCTTTGACATAAATTGGAACCAGTGGGTTTGCTTGTTTGAATAATAATACCTCACCACTGGCCATTTTCAAAAGCATCACTTTTAACTTGACTTCTGTCCTTCCAGACAGCCATTGGTTTCAGCTCATTGGAGATAGATATGAAAATATTGAAACTTGCTGCAGATGGATGGTCCATCACACTGAATATGTAAAACCCTTTCAACTATTTCCTAAAAGCTTTAGTCCCAGTAACTTCAGTAAGGTCTGAACTCAACAGCTATTCATTTTGATTGATTTGCAGGTTGTTTTCTTCATGCAAGCAATGAATCTGTTGTAAACAGTGAAAAATACCTGGTATAATTTCCTAGAACTCAGTGGGACTCCTCAGGTGTTGTCTAACAGCATCCATTACCCAAAGAGCTACAGCTTACTGAAACATAAACTGGGAAAATTTGTAAATTTTACATTTACATTTTAATATTAGACAAGCTAGCAACAGACATTTTTTGGTGTTTTTGATTTAGAAGATAAGTCAATCAAAATGGTTGCTGATTCATTTTTTTGTGCATTGACTAACTGATTACTCAACTAATCATTGCAGCTCGGAAGTCCAGGAACTATTGCAAATTTCCTCTCAGGGCCTTGTTTTCTGCAGTGTATATCCTTTGTTGCTGTTGTGAGTTTTTCAAAATGTCAGTTGTTGATTTTTGTGCACAGACTTACCCCAAACAGTTCTTGCACCGCTGGACAGTACAACCTCCTGAGCAGGGACTTGTTTGAGGGTAGGAACTCAAATTCAAATTCAGATTAAGTTACAGAGTTCCTAAAAGAAGTTCTTGGAAGAATTTCTTTGCTAGAAAATCACTGATAGTCACCAAGACTAAATATTTACTATGCTGGAAATCTAGATAGATTTTAAAATTGTCAAGTCAATTTTATTTAGACTCCATCATCACAAATTATAATTTGCCTCAGGCAGAAACCTCACGAAGAGCAACTGAAGAGGGATCCCTCTTTCAGGCAGACTAGGCCTATATCAGCCTAACTAGCCTGAGCCAGCCCTAACTATAAGCTTTATCAAAGAGGAAAGTCTTAAGTCTCCTCTTAAATGTGGAGACGGTGCCTTCCATTGGCTGTCGATTAACTTAAAACCGTTTTGGGAAAACTTTTGCACAAATCCCTACCCTTTTCTCGCTAATATGATTGTTCTAAATCCATTATTCATTACATTATTCATTCATTCATCCATCCAGTGATTCAAATCCCTGATTTTGATAGACACTGCAAAGAGAAGTCCATACCTTCAATTATAAAGTTATACATGGTATAAATACCATGTAAATTATTACATTATAAATCAGTCAATTTTACTTTAGCATTAAGTTATTCATATCTCATCATGAATTCATTTTGTGTTTTTATTGCTTTTTCTAAAAAAATGTTTGCAGATTTGCAATCTTAAGTCTTAAAAATGCTCAACAATGGGAAATAGGATATTATGAACCATTTTTTCTGACATTGCATCTCAAAATAATTGGTAGTATCTGTTTTTTAAATAATGTACAGAATTTTAACATCAAGTATATCAGCAACACTCACATACATTTACAACATCCAGTGAAATAAAAAATGACGAAGCTTTTTTCAAGGAATTGATACCTTTATAACACACACACACACACACACACACACACACACATATATATATATATATATATATATATATATATATATATATATATATATATATATATATATATATATATATATATATATATATTTTATGTGCTCCATACTGAAAAGTCACCAACTTTTTAATGTGAATGAAAAAAGTTTTATATTGAATAAATCATTTGGGCAAAATTGTCCATAACTCTTAAGTAATTGGTGTTAATTTTTTTTCCAGTTTTGGTAACTGTAAAATTGGTTGTAAATTTAATTGAGTGGAATTTAAAAATTGTTAACTTGCTTGAAGCTGAAGGAACCCTGGCTCTGATCTGAGAGAGTGGCAGAGAGCGTGGTTAGACTTTGTCCCTGTCTTTGTCTCTTCTGCAGTACTGTTAGGACCCCCAGACAGGCTCATGATAAGAGGTCTAAACATAATAAGAGGATTCAGGAGGAGATGAAATCAACATTGGTTTATTTACAAAAAAAAATACAAGCTACATCCACCAAAAGCTACCATCAAAAGGCTGGTGGGCCGGTCAAAAAGAACCAAATAAAAAAGAAGTGAAGACACCCAGAGCAACCCACAAAGGGTCGTAGGATCTGGACTCTACCCTCTAACCTAAAACACCAAAAAAACTAAACCTGTCAGAAACAAAGCAACGAAAACAGGACTACCAGCTGATCTGATCTTCCTGCCCTGCTCTTTATGGGTTTCCCTCAATCAGGGTAAGCGGCTCCATCTATGAGGGGAAGCACACACCAGTTAGGCCACCTGTGACACCACGAAATGTATAATACCACCGCTTTCAGATGGCACAATTGTGGTCAATTGGCTTTGGTAATGTTTTTGTTTATTTGTTCATCAGGAGAGTTTCTCCCTGCTCTCCATCCCTCCCTTTTTGTATGCCTACAAGCCATGTCAAATTCATTTTTAAGCACTTTTGGCCCAGAGTAGGGTAGGGGCATCCAACTTTAAATGGCTGTTCTTTTGTTTTTATCTTAACCCCCCCAAAAAAAACAGAAATAATTATTGGATTTTTGACGGTGCTTGAACACATCATTGGGGACTCTAAAATTATTATTTGTGTCATATGGGTTATTGAATGAAAAAAAGCAATGCAAATGAAACATAACTGATTCATCTTTGAATGATAAAGTATTCAAGTTTCCACTGCTCCTGAAAGCATTAGCCCTTTCTGTCATCTAGCTTGTTTACCGTCGATTTATCAAAACACATTATGTTCACTAATGTAGTTCCTACATGGTGCATGTCTACAAACTGTATGATTGTTCTGCCACCGTGAGGTGAATAAAAATATAGGAAAACTTGCTTGATTAACCAATATTATGTATATTAATTTTGTATATATATGAATAATTTTAAAGTCAAGTCGAGGACATGGATGTAGCTGCCTTACAGGGTCTTTTAGTACAACAAAACACTTACAAGACTTTCTTGTAGGGGACTAAAACATTACAATTAACTGTCATGAACTGAGAACACACTGAAATCGTGACAGCTATGGTAACTTTGTGAATCCGGTTGTTATTCTATGGTTACGTGACGTAAACACGATAGCGACTTGTCAGTGGACTAATATGCTATTGAGACAAAAAGTTGTTATGTTCCAGGTTGTAAACATGCTTATTTCTGCTTTAAAGTTGAGCATTTTAACTTGAGGTTCTCTGACATTGACTTGCTTTTGGAGCCAGCCTTAAGTGACCATTAGAGGAACTGCAGTTTTTGACACTTCAGCGTTGGCTTTATTTTTCAGCCCCAGAGATTGCTGCTTGGTCAGTAATCTCCTTGTTATTATGAGACCAGATCAATCAAATCAACTTTATTGCCATGTTTTGAGACCAAAACCATTGCTTTACCAGGCTGTAAACATATGATTTTTTGCTCTAAAGTTAGACATTTTAATATAGGGGTCTATAGAGACTGACTTTTGGAGCCAGTCTCTAGTGGCAATTAGAGGAACTGCAGTTTTTTGGCACTTGCGCATTGGCTTCAGTTTTTTGGCCCTGGTGGGTGCCGCTTAGGTCAAACCTACTATACTCAAACAGCCGACAGAGGTAAACTGGCGGTAAATATGACAGCAGATAAGCTCGCTAGCTGTGGAGCTAGCTCGGCCACCCCGCCTGTGATCTTCTGTGACACTAAATACGCACCTCAGTCAGGCAGATAGACTCTAGAGGCCTCTAACTCTGTTTGTTGATCATCTACTGAAGGCTATCAGTCTGTTTACATTGTTTACTTTGTTTCCCCACAGATCTGGAATATCAAACAGATGATAAAGTTGACACAAGAACACTTAGAGGCCCTTCTGGACAAGTTTGGAGGAGAGCACAATCCTCCGTCCATATATCTAGAGGTAAGATGGGTTTGGCTTAAATGAATCCATTCGCAGAAACATAAATCCTTTGTGTGTCACTTGCGGTATGGGAGCTGTTGAGTCAGTGCTCTGTGGTGTGTTGTCTCTGTCAGGCCTATGAGGAGTACACCAGCAAACTGGATGCCCTGCAGCAGAGGGAGCAGCAGCTGCTGGAGGCCATGGGCAACGGTACGGACTTCTCCTGCTCTCCTTCTCCCATGCCGGCCCTGCTGGAGGTCAAGATGGGAGGCTGTGGGGTTGGAGGGGGGGCTCAGGCTTTTCCATCAGCGCCCAACACCTTGGCTGTGCTGCAGACCCCCACCGACGCCAGCCGGGCCAACCCTCGATCCCCCCAGAAGCCCATTGTCAGGGTCTTCTTGCCCAACAAACAGAGAACAGTGGTACGTCTTATGTATGATCCTTTTTTAACATTGACCTACTGTGCTCCACCATGGCAGCTGAGTGAGTGCTGTTGTGTTGTGTTCAGGTCCCAGCCCGCTGTGGGATGACTGTGAGAGACTCGTTGAAGAAAGCTCTTATGATGCGAGGCCTCATTCCAGAGTGCTGTGCAGTCTACAGGATACAGGACGGGTAAGCCTCTGACAGACGTACTGTACTGCAGTCATCCATACACCAGTGCACATATACCAACTTAAAAATGACATGCATCAAGTTGGGTTTTGTTTTTAATCTGCACCATTTTTTACTTGCACTTTTTTGCTGCACCATTTTTTTAAACCTCACTATTTTTTCCATGCACATTTTTTTTCCATGCTCTATATTTTTTATGCACCATTATTTACCCTTACTATTTTTTACCTGCACCATTTTTTTTACCTGCACTATTCTTTCCATGCACCATTTTTTTTTTCACCTCCACATTTTTTCTCGCAGCATTCACCAGCAACATTTTGTTACCTGTATGGGTTTCTTACCTGCACCACTTTTTTTTCTTACCTGCACCACTTTTTTTTCTTACCTGCACCTTCTTTTACCTGCACTATTTTTTTTACCTGCTGCATTTTTTAACCTTCACTATTTTTTACATGCACTGTCTTTTTCACCTGCACCATTTTTTTCACCATTTGGTGTATTTGTCCTTTATCCACACTTCCACCACTGTAAAATTACAATAATGCACAGTAGAACTACTTCTAATAATTATGGAAACATTTACCTTTTTAAATCATATATCAGCTTCTTTTCTTTTATTTCATATAAATATTTATTCAAATTAAATAGTTAGTTTGTGTATATGTGTGTATGTGTCTGCCAGGATCAAAGTTAAGCATGGGGAAGATTGTGCCTCTTCAGTTGTATCCCCCAAACTTTGGAATGAGCTGCCTCGACACATTAGGTTGGCCGATACACTGCCTATTTTAAAATCCCATCTTAAAGCACATTCTTATTCATTGACTTTTAATACAGTATGATAGTTCTCATTGCTTTCATTATTTTGTTGTCCTTTTGACTTTTAAACTGTTAGCTTCTGTGTTGTTTCTGGGTTTTTTTTCTTTTTGACTTTAAAGCATTTTGTGCTTACAGTTGTTTTTTTTTTTGCTCTATAAATAAATGGGATCGGATGTTGTTGCTGCTGCTGTTACTTTTGAAAAGTTTTTGATGTGTTTGTTGGAGCAGTAGCAGTGGGAGTTGTAGATCTTTCCCTTAACTTTCCGCTTCCTGTTTCAGAGAGAAGAAGCCGATCGGCTGGGACACAGATATCTCCTGGCTGACAGGAGAGGAGCTACATGTAGAAGTGTTGGAGAATGTTCCGCTCACCACACACAACTTTGTAAGAACTATCAGAGAATATCACACACAACTCCAACGACAATAAACATGTTACAATAATTATTTTGCTCAGTGTCACTTGTTCCTGATTGTGTGTTTGTGTTTGGCAGGTGAGGAAGACCTTCTTCACTCTGGCCTTCTGCGACTTCTGCAGAAAGCTGCTGTTCCAGGGGTTCCGCTGCCAGACCTGTGGCTACAAGTTCCACCAGCGCTGCAGCACCGAGGTTCCTCTCATGTGCGTCAACTACGACCAGCTAGAGTAAGTCACTTTTGTGGGACTGTCTCGTCCACAGTGTGCCCAAACTGGGCTTAAAATACATATCTTCACACTGACGTCTTGCTACCTCATTTCTCCACAACTGCTCTTTATTTTCAAAGGGCAACTCTACAGTTTTTTCACATCAAGCTGAGTCTCTAGCTGCTGGGCAGCACTACTGCATGGGTAAAAATAAGTATTAAAATGCCTTTAGTGTATCCAGAAGAAGAGTGATAAACGTCCTCAAGTGATGTCACTTGAGTCAGCGTGTTGGGGCTGAAGAGTTTGAAAATGATAAAAATCTGGAGGTGGAGGAGTCAGAAATTAGTGAGCAGACCAGACCTTTGTAGCGTGCTTTTCTTCTCTGCATGAAGCTGCATGGCTCCAAGATACAGTAGCTGTTACTAGCATGACACACATGAATATCTTATTAAACTGTCAAGTTGCATTGTGGGTAATGTAGGTGCAAAGATTTGAGAAGGTGAAAGAATGTGTGTAAAAAAAAAAATAAGATTTCTTTTTTTTTTGCATGGGCTACCTGTGGTAGTTTTTGTTACTGTTGCTACACGTTGGTCTGACATGCATTGATAGCATCACTTGTCCCCCCCAGTTATTTAACTTGTTTTAACCATATTTAGTTGAACAATGTGTGCTATGATTATAAACTGAAGTGTAGTTGTTTTTTTCAAATTTGGCACAAACCTTCACTTGGACTCAACAATGAAATGTTTAGAATTTTGTGGCCACAGGTCAATGTCACTGAGTCCTCGTCTGTCTCATTCCCTTGAACACATCATCTTAAGAGCCCAATGAGGGATTCTTTTTCAAATTTAGCACAAATGTCCATTTGGACCTGAGAATAAACCAATTAGTTTTTGGTGGTTAAAGTCAAGATCACAGTGACCACACAGAACATGTTTTTGGCCAAGAATTCTTTTGCTAATTGTGACAAAATTTCCCACAACTATTTAATTGAATTAAAAAACAAAGGGATGACATTTTAAATCCAAGAGTTTAAAGGTCAGCTTCACTGTGACATCATAATGTACTGCAAACATTTCTGGACATTATTCAGTGTCACTGGCGTGATTGACATTTGGTCAGATACTGAGCTGGTGAAACTAATTTTGGGTGTCCACCTTGAAACTGTGCTGATTGTAAAGATCTTCAGAGCTGGCGGGGAAAGGCATACAGCTGGGCAGTGGCAATTCAAGTCTTTTAACTGTTCATTTGGAGTCCAAAAATATTATTGCCATGTGATGCATAGTCAGTTAAGTTCTCTTAAAAGGCTGCTTGAGTTGGTTGCCGGTGTGTACTGAATTGCTATCTTGCTATTGAGTGATGAGTCTGGTCTAGAGCTATTGGTCTACTGGCTAACTTTTCTGATATTTCACTCCTTAATAACGGTCTTGGCTGAGTGTACAGATGCTGGCTTGTGGTGTTTTCCAGGGAACAGCCAAGTTTCATTTTGTAGTTTGGCCAACTTGCAAAATAAAGGTTGATAACCCATCTAAATCTTAGACTGAGAAACCTAGTAACAAGACTGATTCTACCCTTAATTTCTGGTTAGAGGGAGGATGCAGTAGAGGGCATATGCAATGCTATGCTTTAACATGAAACTAGTTCGTCACGTTCTTCACCAAGCTCTGTGCTGTACTGCTGTGTGTCACATTACTTAATTATTTATTTCCATCTAGTATCTCGTGATTGAATTGTGGGTATGTCAGACTCCAGGCCAGAGCCAGGTTGTGTGAAGAATGACTGACAGAATATTAAATTTGTCACCTCAATGGTTTGTCTTCTTCAGCTTGTTGCTAGTGTCCAAGTTCTTCGAGCATCACCCATTTACCCAGGAGGAGGTCTCCTCAGAGGGAACCACCCCTGTGTCTGAGGCGTGTCCATCACTTCCCCCATCTGACTCCACCGGGTGAGTCTTCCATTATCACACTCCTCAGTGGAGCACAAGCAGGAGTCGAACTCTTCTTAATGTTCTGCTCGTGCTTTAAATCTTTGTTGTATCACTCTGAAAATGAGCAGAAATGTCTCCTGGAAGTCCTAAAAAAGTATATAATTTTCACTTCAAAACTTCATCTCTCCAGGTCTATATGCCACACCACTGTGTCCCCGTCCAAGTCCATACCCATCCCGCCCAGTTTCCGGCCCAACGAGGAGGACCACCGCAACCAGTTTGGCCAGCGGGACCGTTCATCCTCTGCCCCCAACGTCCATATCAATACCATCGAGCCTGTCAACATTGATGTGAGTCTGCTCCCTCTTTGCTGGACTCTGATAGCTGTGTGCCTCTCAACCATTGACCGTGAATAAGGACTCACTATCATGTCAGTGAAATCGGATTGTGCTGTTCAGCATGAATATTTGGCTATTTGTGCCTTATTTTCCGTATAAAGTTTTAGAGTTTGAACAGGGTTTGGCAGGACATTTAGAGTGACAGCAGCAGTTGTGGAATATACTACACAAGTCAAGTTAACCCTCCAAGCTAAATGTATGCTAACTATGCTAACAAGAGGTCAGAAATATTTCTGACAGTATATATCTAATACCTTCTTTTTCACAATGTTTTACATACTTAAAAGAACAAATGAATAATAATTTCCAACATATTGCTTTCAGGTGAAACCTGTTAAAACCAGCATGTGTTCAAGACTAAGGCTCCGTCCTAATACATCCCTTGCCCCCATAGCGCTAACCCTGCGTTTTGCGTGTTCATGTCTAGGGGTAGGGTGTCCTGGTCGGATAGAAAGGCAGGGCAAAGTGATAGGACTACATGGCCCTTCAAAAAAAGGTTTTTCAGAGGAAAATGAAGTCTCATTCAGTGAGAAATTATTGGTATGAGCATCAAAAGAAACTAACAAATAAAAAACTTTAATATTACAAAATCACTGTATCATCTTAGTTAAATATCAAATGTATTACCACCCTCTACTTTATAACAAGCAGAACAAAAACATTGCTAGTAGCATGCCAATGTCCTATTTGCTATGTAGCTAACTAGCTAGCTAACTAGCTAGCTACTTAACGTTACAGTTGTGCATTTTGACATATTTCCATGTCACATTTCCCAACTGTGATAAGAAATGATGCCCGTAATTTAACTTGAGTCCAGCAGTAAAGTTGCTGCACATGATAATGAAGCACAGTTCTTTTTTATTTGATGAAATGTTTGATTGATTGATAGCCTGATCTTTAGCATCCATGCTCTTATATCTCCTTCACATAATTGGCAAATGTCATTGTGATGACACCATTATTGCCGCAGTCTTATTTGTTTTTTGGAACGCCATTGACAACTACTGATGACATATCAGGGTCCTAAATTTCATTTAGACCCTGATAAACATTTAAACCACTACACCTTGTAACTCTGTTCTGTGGGGCCTCTTAGAAACAAGGGGTAGGGGTAAAAATAGGACATGGGGTTGGGCCACCTCACTTTGCGCCACTTAGACTAAATCTATTTATGTCCTTTAAACTGTGCAGAACAGTAAATTACGTGTGTGAAAATTGTTCAGGCTATAATATTAATTTCCCTTCTCCCTTTTTTTACAGGATCTGATTCGAGATCAGGGCTTGCCAAGGTCAGATGGAGGTAAGGATCACAGTAGGAGACTGGCTCATTCCGTGGCTTTTTTTTCCCACCATCCCGCGTCTGCGTGCTCTGGTCTTTTGTGTGTGTGTGAAGTTCAGACCCAGGAGCTTGAGTTAGTTGTGTGTAGTCCTGCACCCTGCCAGTCACTGAAAATAGTAAGCTGAGGACACACATGTCAATTCACATCTGTGGGTCAGGGTTAACTTCAGCAGACCTAGTTTTGTGCCAGGCCCAGCTCCTCATCAGAACAGTCAGTAGGACGACTTATAGTCAACCTCTTTACACAAGTTTGGTGACAAAATAAAACCACTAAAAGTGGGCCTGCTGTAGTTTTCAAGACTTAAATGGAGTTAATTAGGTCACATGCTTTTGACAAACAGAACTAATTGTAGTCATAAACAGAATATCAACTATTACTTTAAGGACTTGGGGTGGATGTCCTGCCGCACAATCCTTAAAATGTGTTATTTAGTCGTGTAAAAGAGTTCAGAATTGTTTCCATCTGAATCCGTGTCAAAATACGCCAAAGTCTGCTCACAAGTTTCAGAGTTCCTGCCAAAAAAACAACTAATAGACAGGTATGAAAACTTCCTTGATAAAGGCTTTTTTTTCGATGGCATATTTACAGTAGGTTTGACAGTGCCACTGAACTGTTGCACTCGATTTCCTAAATTTGGATACAGCCATTGTTTGTAAATGCAATTGTCTGTAGTCCATATTATGTCATAAATCCAACAATTTCAATATATCAAATTCTCACTAAGTTCATTGTAACAATTTTCTAGTTTCGATCTAGAGACTTATTGGAAGAGTTAAACATTTTGGGAAATACCTGTATATGGGTATTCTTTCTTTTTATACATACCCCTCACTGCAGGTTGGGTGGTTATGTCCGGGTATACAAAAAACTTGCAGTGTTAGCTGCTAACTTGTGGTATAATTGCACGTTGTTTATTTTACATAGATCTAATTTGGGGGTTCTCAACATTTTGAAAGGGATGCACAGGAAAAGTGCATTTGCAAGTTGTCCACAGAGATTGCTAACTCTAACAGAAATTATGGAAAACCTGTTTCATAGTGGTGATAAAAGAGAACCCAGTTGTCTTTCACACAGCAGTTCTGAGCCACTCACTCAAGAAAATGCTGATGGACAATCTTGGGGAGGGCTTCCATATTATAATGTAAATTTATTCTGGCTGTTTCTTACTTACTGAGTAAAAATTGATTAAATAAATACTGTTTATTAAAAAACAAAAACAATAGCAGGCAACATTACACATCACTAGTAAACACATTAGCTGCAAAGATTTTTGTGATTTTAGTTGTAATTGATGGGCGGCAATACAAAAAAATACAAAAAAATGTTTTTAAGTGTATGTTTGTGTACAGAGTAGATAAACAAGATACAATGAGTCAGTAAGCGTTGGAGGTTAGGGTTAGAGGCATCCTCTGACCGAGCCGGCTACTTCCAAGATAGCAATTGAATAGAAATAAAACTAATAAATTGTACGGCTCTTTGAATGTAGTAATGAGTGTAGTGTAGTAGTAGTAACACCGTGTATTTTAGACTTATTGTAGGAGCTGAATTGTAAAATCAAAGATTAAACGAAAATACACTATCTTGCCAAAATGTATGCCGTGTGCATGGAAACAGCCAAATGATCAAAAAATGAATGAAAAGTGCGTAAAATGCACCAAACAGTCCCTAAGGGTTAATATCCATCTTCTTATCTCACTTCAGGAAAGAACGAAAATAGGAGTATTTCCCATAATGTTTACAATAAAATTTGTTACAACGTATTTATTAAAGATCAAAGTTAGCAGTGTGAACGCTGCTCGCACTCTGAGGAACACATGTAGTGCTGTAGGAGGACACTCCACCCGGGAGCTCAGGTGTAGCCATGGACAGTAGTGAGTTGGAGGTGAGAGGGGCAGGGTGAGTAGCAGTGATGGTCTGTCTGTTTCTCTTTGCCCTGCAGCCCCCCCGACCCACCCCGCCCGCTGCTTGAGGAAGCACCGAACACGGACCTCAAGCCCCCTCCTATACTCCTACCCCAATGACATAGTGTTTGATTTTGAGCCCGAGCCTGTTTTCCGAGGTAGTTAGGCCTCTGTGTGTTCCTGTGTCCTTCACCCTCTCCACCCACACTCCCCACACACCACCCCCAGCCCTGTGTCCCATCCACTGTGTGTCCCCCTCTCTCTCTTTTTCCCCTATGTCCTCACATGCTCTCTCTGGCAAACACACCCGACAGCTCACAGGTCACACACAGATCTCACCACTACTCTAATCACACACTCTGTGGATGGTGGCTTGATTGCTGAAATCCTCCTTTGATCAACTAGTGTTAACTATAGAATAATTAATAATTGTTCCGATCTAAGTAGCATCACTTGTTTAGACCCCAGGTTTTAGTCACATTGCAGTAAAATGAAAGCACAGACATAACTGCATTCATTTAGATGGTTGCTTAATTTAAAAGAGAACATAATCAACGTGACATCAAGTATTTAATGGGTAAGTTCACCAGGGGATCTGCTTTGTGCCTAAGAATCGGTTTCAATGAAAACTTGTGACGGTGTGCTCTGTGAGCTGGGGCTTACTGTGTTAATGACTGAAAAGTGTGAAAATATTTATATCCTAAGTATAACCATCTTCAACTTAAATGAACATTCCATATCCTTAAAATATTAAAATGTTAGTCAACTTTAACTAGCTTATTATTGGCTTCATTACTAGCTACTATTAATATTGATGTCTAAAATGGTATTACATTACCGATTCCAAATAGTGTTTCAAGCTATATTCAATTGAATACAGCATAAAGACAAGATATTTAATGCTCAGAATGATAAATGTAATTGTTTTCTGTAAAATCATTCTGAATTTGATGCCTGCAACACACCAAAAAAGTGAGACGGGCAACATAACACCAGGAAAGTTGTGGAATACTCAAAAAACACAAGTTTGGATCGCTCCACAAATAAACAGGTTAATTGGTATCAACTGACTGAATCATCCTCCCTGCATCTACAAATATAGTTAAGACACCCCAGACTTCTCTGGACCCGAACTCATCTGAAATGGACTGACACAAAGTGGAAAAGTGTACTGTGGTCTGACAAGTCCACAGATTGATTTTGGAAATCATGGACATCCTGTCCTCCAGGCTAAGGAGAAAAAAGGACCATCAAAATTGTTACAAGCTCAAAGTTCAAAGCCAGCATCTTTGATGATATGGGGTGGTGTTCGTGCCCATAGCACCATGGGTAACTTCCACATCTGTGAAGGCACCATGAATGCTTAAAGGTGCATACAGGCTTTGGAGCAACATATGCTGCCATCCATATGACATATATTTTCCAGGGACATCTCTGCTCATTCCAGCAAGACATGTGTTCCACCAGCGTGGCTTTCCTGTTAAAGAGTGCAGGCATCAGAATGACCTGCCTAGAGTCCAGACCTGTCTCCCACTGAAAATGTGTGGCACATTATGAAGCTCAAAATGTGACAACAAAGACCCCAAACTGTTGATCAACTGTATATCAAGCAAGAACAGGATATTTCACTTTTACACAAACATTTTGTCACACAGAGGTAAACATGCCCTGTCCCAACTTTTTTAGAACGTCTTGCAGACATCACATCCAGAATAAGTGTATATTTACAAAAAACAAGGGCTGTCAGCATTAATGCATTAATATTTATTTTTAATTGCATATATTTTTTGTCTGGTCTTTTGGTTTGGTTGTAAATAATTCCTACATAGCTTACTGTTTAAAATCTTTCTGATACACATCAGAAAATGCTTTGTGATTCTGATACAAGAGGTTAACAAGAGTGATGGACCTTTTGAAAAGTAGATTAATAACCCAAAAAGGAAAGTTAAAAAATCATGAACAAGAAAATTATCTCAAGAAAGTGCCAAAAAAATAGTTTTTTCTGTTTAAGTTTTAAATATATAATTACAAAAATTATTAATATACTGTTCTTGACATTTTTCCATTTTTTTCATCTCCCTGCAGCTAATTTTCCTGTCAATTTCTTGTCACCTATAAAATTTATTTATTTTGCAATTTGCAGGATATTTCTTGGCTCATTGCCTTTTCCCCCGTTTTTTCAAAAGAAATCAAACCAATTTTCTCAGGCCCCAGCGGTTTAAACCATTGACTGCCATCCCTCACCTCTCTGCATGTGATCAAACACACACTCACACACACACACAACTGATACAGACGCCTCAATCCCTGTCCTCGCCCAAATCTCTTCTTTCTTTACTCTTCTGCTTTGTCTCACTTTCTTATTTTACCTCTCCACCTCACCTCTCTTCTTTTATTCTTTCCCTTCTTTTCCTCCCGTACCCCCCTCCAGGCTCGACCACAGGGCTGTCAGCCACGCCTCCCGCCTCTTTACCCGGCTCTCTGACCAACGTCAAGGTTCCTCAGAAGTCGCCGTGCCCGCAAAGGGAACGCAAGTCCTCGTCCTCATCTGAGGACCGCAATAAGATGGTGAGACATGAAAACAGGTGTTGGGATTATTCTAGAGTAGGTTTCCTATGTGCTCGTGCTAATGCAGTGTCTTGTGGAACAGAAAACCCTGGGGAGAAGGGACTCCAGTGACGACTGGGAAATCCCCGAGGGTCAGATCACTCTGGGTCAGAGGATAGGTTCTGGATCTTTTGGAACCGTCTTCAAGGGAAAGTGGCATGGTAAGACCAGTGCTCTACTCATCAACTTATCTTTCATAGAGATAACTCTTTGAGGTTTTTTTGTTTTTTATTTAAAACACAAGGTGACATGATTCTTCATTACCATGAACACACACACACGCGCTTTATTTTGACTCAACAAGTATTGGTGTTGCACAGTGCACCGAAATGTTGGTACTTTTTGATACTTTTTTTGTTCCCTCCCCTGATTTTAGATATTAGCTCATTATTTTGAGTTAAGTAATTAAAAACATATATATATTTTTAGAATTCTTACAATTGACAAGTGTTAGAAGTGTAAAAAAGAAAAATAAGAAATTACCTAAAAGAATAAATAAAAAAAACGCTGAAAATAAAATGATATCTGAACGTTATTTATCTTATTTTTCCTACAAAAAAGTACATTTTTAATGTAAAATTGTAATAATTATGAAAGTCGTTTTCTAGACATTTTTAACTTTTGTTGTTGACAGTTTTCTAATAAACCTCCCCCCTTTTTTAATTAAAAAAAATAATAATAAAAAAAATTGCCGGTAATTCCTTGTCACCGTTTGCTAGTATCTTGCACTTTGTTGGACATTTCATGCTCGTTGCATCAATCAATCAATCAATCAAATCTTTATTTGTATGGCACTTTTCATACAAAGAGTAACACAAAGTGCCTCACAGAGATTAAAAACAATAACAGAAATGAAAAACATCAAAGAAAATCAAGAAAAATACAGACAGCCTGACCCTCCCACCCCCACATATACGTACGCAACAAAACACACATACTCATGTAGATATTCCCACACATATTATGTGTTTCTCATGATTTCCAAATCAAGCCAGTTTGCTCAGGTTTCCAAGGGTCAAATAGCTTGCGAAAGGCAACTCGACGCACTACAAGAAAACTGATGCTGATCCAGGTTTCAAAGGGTTAAAGGGGGAATTCAACAATTAAAATGCAGTTTTACACCTGCCAAAAAGTAATTTCAGCTCCTGTCTTGTCACTTCCTTTTTGCCTTAAAATGGTTTAATTTCAATCATGATAGTTAGATGTGACAGATTATGGTTCACCTGGTCCTTTTTACCAGTTAAAATACCGTTAAAGGGACTTTTAAACTATTAAAACACAGTTTTACGCTTGCCAAAAAGTGATTTTAGCTCTTAAAGCTGAAAGGGTTTTTTTGCCTCAGAATGACTTGATTACATTCATGACAGTTAGATGTGACAGATCATATCTCCACCAGTTGATGAAATACTTTCAAAGGGGCAATTCAGTCCATAAAATGCAGTTTTTACATTTTAGCCTCTATGACTTAACAGGATCTTTTTCCATCACATTATTGGGAATTGGCTGTCATATGAATATATATAAAATGTGTTTTAACAGGTAGTTAAATTGACATTAGCACATCTAGCAGCTCAGTGGACTGACATGTCCTCCTTCTCCTCCCAGGGGACGTGGCAGTGAAGATGTTGAACGTCACTGCTCCCACACCTCAACAGCTTCAGGCCTTTAAGAATGAAGTGGGAGTCCTCAGGTAACTTGTGACACCTGATATTGTACTGAAGTGTTGTCCTTTAACAAAGCAGTACAAAACTGCTGGAGTTGTGTATTTTATTAACCTGCTGTGTGTGTTTGCACCAGGAAAACGCGTCATGTGAACATCCTGCTGTTCATGGGCTACACCACCAAGCCTCAGCTGGCCATCGTGACCCAGTGGTGTGAAGGCTCCAGTCTGTACCACCACCTGCACATCATCGAGACCAAGTTTGAGATGATCAAGCTGATCGACATCGCCCGGCAGACCGCTCAGGGCATGGAGTGAGTTCCCCGACACACACAGCAGCAGTTGCTCCGTGTGTGTAACTGGTCTAATAACTTTGTTTTAATAACTCTGTTTTCCCCCTCAGTTACCTGCATGCCAAATCAATCATCCACAGAGATCTGAAGAGCAACAGTATCCTTCTGACACCTGCTTATCTTTAGGCTGAGGTCCATATGAAATTCACAGCTGTTGATGAAGCTTGGATTTAATTTGCTAACACACAAGTAGGGATAAAAATATCACCCCCATCTTTAGAATCAGGGTTCATACGGTCATAAAAAACCTGGAAAAGTCATGGAATTTGCTGATAGCAATTCTTAGGCCTGAAAGAGTTTTGGAAAATTAAATATAACTCATAAGTTTTGGAAAAGTCATGGAATTTTGATGCCCAAACCTGGATAATAGTTTAGGTAAGGACTTTTGGAAATTTGAAAATAATAATCATAGAATAATTTCTGTTTCTGTTTTTCAGATTCTGGCAGTGATAAATAGTGTAATTTTTGATTATTTTTTTTTTAAAGGGGAAAAAAATCCATTTTCAAGAAAAGAAATTGCCAAATAAACAAATTGCTAAACTTTTTTTCTTTAAAATTCTCAAAAAAAATTTAAGAATCCGTAATGTGTATCGATGGTCGTTTTACATAATGTATCTGCTTTAAAGTTTGCTTCATGGAAAACTCATTGAAATTTATCTGTAAAATGTGTATGAACCCTGTAAAGTGCACAACTCTTACCCGGTTAAGAGCGTAGAGGTAGAAGAAGAGTGTTCCCTTGACTTCATCTCCTCCAGATATTTTCCTCCACGAGGATTTGACGGTGAAGATCGGGGACTTTGGTCTGGCTACGGTCAAGTCCCGCTGGAGTGGCTCGCACCAGTTTGAGCAGCTGTCTGGCTCTATTCTGTGGATGGTCAGTGCTCATTTTTTTGTTATGCAAAGATACAGGATGAGTAGGTGTGTGCTGGCAGTCATTTGACAGTGTGACTTGTGCTCTGTCAGGCTCCAGAGGTAATCCGGCTGCAGGATAAGAACCCCTACAGCTTCCAGTCAGACGTGTACGCGTTTGGCATCGTGCTGTACGAGCTGATGTCAGGAGCGCTGCCCTACTCCAACATCAACAACAGAGACCAGGTGGGAGGACTCAGTATATCACACTGACACTGATGTTTGCATAATCCAAGACATGGCTTCATCTTAAACGTTTGTACGGTATGTTTTATTTGGCCTCCATGCTGGCGATAGCCCTGGGTAGACCATTCTGTTTTCGGGTTTTTGAGTTGTCCGTCCATCTGGCCTATTCTCATGAACACGACATCTCCAGAACACCTTGAGAGAATTTCTTCAAATTTGGCATAAACATCCACGTGTGGACTCAAGGATGAACTGATTAGATTTTGGTGGTCAAAGATCAAGGTCACCTTGACCTTGCATCCATGTCATTCTTGCGAATGTGATATCTCAAAAAACGCCTTGTGGGAACTTCTTTAAATTTGGCACAAACATTCACTTGGACTCAACAATGAACTGAATATATTTTGTTGGTCAAAGGTCAAGGTCAGTGTGACATTATATCTCATTCTCATAATTTCAATATCTTAAGAAGGACTGTAAGACAAACTTGACTGGAGCGCGGAAGCATACAACAACAGTGCGGTGATTCTAGTTTAAACATTGAGCAACAGTGTAAGAAAATCTCTCCACACAGGCTAAAAACATTAGCTCTGAGGCTAGTTCTTAAAGACACTGGGTCGCACAAAGCAACAACCAAAGGAAGCTGCAGCCGCAAACAAATATTCTAATGACTGGTTTGTTTTCTTTCCACAGATCATCTTTATGGTGGGTCGAGGTTACCTGTCTCCTGATCTCAGCAAGGTGCGCAGCAACTGTCCAAAGGCCATGAAGAGACTGATGGCCGACTGCCTGAAGAAGAAGAGAGAGGAGCGACCTCTCTTCCCTCAGGTGAGAGAGATAAACAATAATGCTTTTACATTTTACTGGCATCTTATTAGGATGCCTCCCAGACGCCTCCCTGGTGAGGTGTTCAGGGCACGTCCCACCGGTAGGAGGCCCCGGGGGAAGACCCAGGACACGCTGGAGAGACTATGTCTCACAGCTGGCCTGGGAACGCCTCGGGATCCCCCGGGAAGAGCTGGACGAAGTGGCTGGGGAGAGGGAAGTCTGGGCTTCCCTGCTTAGGCTGCTGCCCCTGCGACCCGACTCTGGATAAGAAGAAGAAAATGGATGGATGGATGGAGACAGCTGCATAAGATTTGCTACATTAATGCCATAGAATGCTGAATGAATACAGATTTTTTTTACCTCAGTTTTGCACAAAAATAGATACCTCTTTAACCCTTTAACACCTGGATCAAGATCAGTTTTCTTGTGCTGTGTTCAGACACCTGTCACGGGTATTATAACCTGAGAAAATGAGTTTGATTTCTTTTAAAAACATGATAAAAACAAAATGAGCAACTGTGAGAGACAAGTGCGATAAACTGCAAAACATTAGTAAAAGGTGATAAGGATTTGGTCTGAAATTTAGCTGGGGGGGATTATTAGATATCATCAAAACACAAGGGGAAATGTCCAGAAACTCTATTTATAATTCTCCTAATTCTATAATTAAAAATATGGTGCTTGAGGTTATTTGTGGGTTTGTTTGTATTTAATATTTTTTTCTTTTTTTAAGTTTTTTTAGTCTAATTTTTTAAATTTTAGTTTTATTTTGTGCTTATTTTTAGGTAATTTTCTTGTAACTTTTTACAGATTTCTTACTAATTCTTGGGACATTTCTCTTGAAGTTGCTCATCGCTCTTCAAGCCAATTTCAGGTTTCAAAGGGTTAAAAACAGGCTGGCATTAGAGACAAACCTTCATTCTCAAAGGGATACTTCTCCCAAAAATGACCATTTCTGTTAATCATTTAATCACAACTCATCACATTTTCACCTAAAATCTTATGATTTAAAACAGTCAGTTCAAGCATTCAGCTTATTTTGGATTCTCTTTTGGGTAATAAATAAATAAATTTAAAAAAAAACAAGGAAAAGATGACAAGGACATGACCTGACAGTTAGATGGGAGGGATTTTGAGATATTAACCCCCCAAATGACAGGAAAAATGTCCAGAAAACTACATTAATTACTCGTAAATTATACATTTACAATTATGCTATTAAAAAAAAGTACATTTTTAACGATTTCTTAAGGTCATATTGTTGCTTGTTTTTGCCTTTTTGCTCTTTTTTTTTTAGCTTATTTTTATGTCATTTTGTTGAAACTTTTTACTAATTTCTTGCAAATTTTTGGGCCATTTCTTGTAAAGTTGCTTGTCACTGTCATTCCATGATTTTTAATTTTTTTTTTTTAATTAAAGCCTATTTTTTCAGGGTTAAAAGCTGGCAGCAGCTAGAATGGCATAGTCCTGGAGGGATTTTTATGTGAAACTTCATCCGGAAGGCACATTGTGGCAAACTGACACAAAGTCCCTTTTATAGAAAGAAAGGAATATATTTGCTGAATTTATGAAAGGAGACAAATAATGAAGAGTTTATTGTGGACGTTTCTCAAACTTTATAAAGGTGGACAACTAACTCAACAACTCACTAAACTTTAAGGGAGTCTGGTAGTCTGTATGTACCTTTTTTTCTTGTCTTCAGCCAATCACGTCCCTAATTTTTGCCTGTTTTCTGTGAATAATTTTCACTCTGTCAAAAAACCTCACTGATCTGCAGAGGTGAGTTACTTGTGTAGCCAGCAGATGGCCTCAGAGGTTCACGAGATGAAGGAAAGCAGCTGAACTGAAGCATTGCTCTCAGCTCCAAACACAGCATTGTGCACAGTATATTTTTAAGTGTTTGGATTAGTTGTGAATGGTGCTCACACTCATTGTGACTGATGAGCCTGCGGCCGCGTGTGTGTGTTTGTGTGTGTATTCTGTTAGATCTTGGCGTCCATTGAGCTGCTGGCTCGCTCATTACCCAAAATCCACCGCAGCGCCTCAGAGCCTTCGCTAAACCGAGCCGGCTTTCAGACGGAGGACTTCAGCTTGTACGCCTGCGCCTCTCCCAAAACCCCCATCCAGGCTGGGGGCTATGGTGAGCTCACACACACACACACACACACACACACACACACACACACACACACACACACACACACACAGAGAGAGAGAGAGAGGTTCTCACAACTGCTTTCAAATAGAAAAGAATAACTTATATATAAAAAGGTGTTAATTACATTTTTAAATATGTTTTTTTCTCATATTCCGGTTCCAGTATTTGAATATTTTTAATAATTTAACATTCATAGCTCTTTGAGAGGGTACACTCGCATTATTATGCTATAATATTATCATTATATCAGTGGAGTGGCAGCTATTGGTCCCCAGATGACTTATAGTTTTGTATGGCTCCCTGCTGGCGATAGCTGTGACCGGAGGGATTATGTAGTCGGCTCGTCTGTCCATGGTACGTTTGTCCATACGTATTTACATCCCACTCTAGCGAACGCAATATCTCAGGGGCCTCTTGAGGGAATTTCTTCAACTTTAGCACAAACATCCACTTGTACTCAAGAATGAATGGCTTAGATTTTGCTGGTCAAGGTCACCATGTATTAACTTTTGTCTCATTCTTGCGAATGCGATATCTCAAGAACCCCTTGAGACATTTTCTTTAAATTTGGCACAAAGATCCTCTTGGAATCAATGATGAACTGACCTGATAAGCATGGTCAAAGGTCAAGGTTATTGTGACCTTGCATCCGAGTCATTCTTGTAAACATGATATCTCAAGATAGCCTTTAGAGAATTTCTGCTAATTTGGCACAAACATCAACTTGAACTCAAGAATGAAGTGATTAGACTTTGATGGTCAAAGATCAAGGTTACTGCAACCCCACATCATTCTTGTAAACATGACATCTCAAGATGGCCTTCAGGGAATTTCTTCTAATTTGGCACATACATCCGCTTGAACTCAAGAATGAACTGATTAGACTTTGATGGTCAAAGGTGAAAGTCACTGCAAGCTTGCATCCGTGCCATTCTTGTGAACGTAGTAGCTCAAGAAGTCCGTAACAGAATTAATTTGGCACAAACATTCACTCAAGGATGAACCAGTTAGATTTTGGTGGCTAAAGGTCACTTTGAAATCACATAAAAGGTTTTTGGCCAAAACTCGAGAATTATTTCACAAATGATGACAAATGTTCAAGGCGTACAGCCATAAAGTGGGATTTCTAGTTCACAGAGATTTCTCGGATAATATATTGTCCAATAAAAGTAGTTATCCTTACAGGTGTACCCACAGCTTGGCCTGAGCTGACATTGTTATGGCTGCTGCAGTGGTGCTTCCACACTAATCCTCTCTTTATCTTTCGTCCTTTTCAGGGGAATTTTCGGCATTTAAGTAAGTGCTGCAGATCCCACCAGTCCATCCCCTCGTCACTTCTCAAAAGTCTCGTGTCCATGCGGTGGATTCATCCATTACTGAAAAAACTGAAAAAAATGTCTCAAAGAATGTGCTTTTTTCTTCCTCTGTCCACCTGATGAAGGCGGCCTCACCGGAGTCCTTCCAACAAAACGCTGTCCAGCAGGCAAACAGCCACCGCGACAGACAAAACTGAATTAGGAAAAAAATTTAAAAAGAAAACAAAAAAAAAACTTGAATCACACGAAAAAAAGACACAAATATCCATACCAAAACGGTTTCGAGGATCGACTTGCCTGCTGGAGGGAAAAGGCAAAAAGGATGGAGAGTCGAAGGGGAAACGTCAGGAGGAAGTCTGGGCTTAGGGCGTCCCATCATTTCTTGGTGAGGATAGAGTTCATCAGCTGGGCCGCTGAACTGCTCTGTGAGTGCCGGCAGAGAAACAGGGAAGGAGAAGAGGCCTCCCGTCAGTCGGCTGAGACAGAAGGCCGGGCGTTCGCCAGCCAATCCCGAGAGGAGCTGGAGGTTACTCAGCAGGGTTAAACCCCCGAAGGACTTGAAAGATAGATCTATTTTTATTTTTCAATTTCTCATGTTTCCGATATTAGCTAGGAATGCTGAGCTTTTTTTTTTTGTTACTTTTGAAGAGATGGTAGCTAATTTAGGAGAAAGCTTTCCTTCCGGTCACGCAGCTTAGGCCCTTTGCTTTTTTCCTTTGTGGGCTCGTTGCTGACCTGATCCTGCAAAATACTGTATTTTGCCTTTTTTTGGTGGCCACCAAATTCAACACCAGTGAGGAAACTGCAGCAGCTCTTAATCTACAGACGGATTTTGCTGAAAATTTTCAAAATAAAAGCTTGAGAGAAGAAGTTCTTTCCATAGATTTCCATTGGAAAAGTCTGCCAACAAGAGGAGCTGTTCTTTAGAGGGAAAATGCTCATTTGCTGATGAAAGCAACACGAGAGGGATTTATTGCTTCATTTAAAAGGCCTCGGCGAGCTTTAGAGGTGTTGATTTTGCTCTGTGACGCTCTACGTTTTCGAAGGATTTCCAGTGGAAAAGTCTGGTGTGGAGCTATTCACAGGGAGGAAAACTGCTAATTTGTTTGGCTGCACTAGAGCGTTTTCTTCTACTGTTTAAAGAGCCTGGTGTAAGCTAGTGACCAGCATTTACACTGAGCTGAGGAGTGTGTACAGTAAGTTGTTACACAGCATCTTTAGAGCTTTTCCTTTGCTTCTTTTTTTTCCACAACCTCAGACTTTTTTTTTTTCTTTTTTGTGCATGTCGTGTCATATCCCTTTTTTTTCCCAACCATGTGGCTTTAATATTGCACTCAGCTTCAAACGGGGACCTTACTTGTTGCGCTGCTAACGTTGCAGCACTACCTGCTGAAAGGACCGGCGATCCTCCGGAGAGTTCATTTCAATCACCTTTTTACTTTCTCTACACACATGCACCTGTACTTTTTTCTCATTCCAGCGTGTGTTGAGGGTTGTAGGTGTTATCACAGGTTCTTTTTATTTCGTCGATGTTTGCCTTTTTCTGTACAGGCAGGCCTGCAGATATTTACTTATTTATGTTTTGGTTTATGAATTTCTTTATTTGAAGCTATCGGTCTTTTCTTTTTTTGACGCTTGTTTTGGTCTCTGTGACTGTGTACTTGCACTTTGTAAAGATGGATCCAAGCAAATGAGCGACTTGCCTTTTCTTATTTTTTTTTTCTTTTTTCTTTCTTTAATGAAGAATAAATTGTGACATTCAGAGCTGATGACCCAAAATTCAATTTCCAGTGCATGAGCCATGTGCAGGGGCTGAACTGTGAATTTTTGCCGGGAAGGCTCAGTTGTCATCCAAGGACTGTCTCCAATCAGGCCTCCAGCAGCTGAGTGTGTCACCACAGCTACAGTGATGGGAGCTGGGCTGGTAAAGGGATGTTGTGAAAGTAGAGCACACAGTTGAAGCATCTATCCAGACAATGACAGACTGCTTCTTCTCATTCATCAAGGATCATTTATGTCGTTCTATCATTATATAACCCCCACGGCAATGCTATGACACATTTCGTTGCCTCCTTTTTACAAAGCATGTTAGGAAATACACTATTTGTCATCTTCTTTTTCTGTCGTACAGGGCTGCATTGAGTTTAGCCGAGCTTAGCATGAAGTCTGGAAGCAGTGTGAGCCCTGATCCAGGACAGTCTGAGCACTGAAATATGTCACTGTGCAACTTCTAAAAGAAGCATGTTGGAAATGCAGACTGGCAGAAAATGTTCGTAGCAACTTCTGAGGTGGATAAACTACACAAAGGTCTTTTCCAAGACAATAGTTCTGCTCTATCTAAAATGTTAGCATTGTGCAATTCTGCAAACCACAAATACATTACGTTTGTGTTATTATGCAGGGGATATGTTAAAAATGTTGTTCGTGTGCTTGGGTTCAGGCACAAAAACCACAAGGTTAAGTAGAAGATCATGTTTGTGTTGGCACAGTTACAGCTGGAGAAGCCATAGATGTCTTGATAAAAAAAACAGCTACTTTTGTGGCTTTATACGAGCTGGAAATGCAACAGTGTATTGGTAAAATCAACTACTTTTGTGCCACTGTCCCAGCTAGAAACGCAGTGATGTCTTTGTAAAAAAATAACCATTTTCAGTGGCACTCTTGGCTGGAAATGCAGCGGTGTCTTGTAAAATAAACTACTGCTTTTTATGGCACTAGCCACGCTGCAAATACAGGGATGTCTCAGTAAAAAACAACTGCTTTTGGAGGCACTATTCTGGTTGGAAATGCAGCAGTCTTGTTAAATAACAGCCACTTTTCATGGCACTGTACCTGCTTGAAACACAGCGATGTCTCTGTACAAAACACCTACTTTTTGTGGTGCTATCCCCAGTGGAAATACAGTGACAAGTCATTAACACACGCATATTTGGTGCCTAATAGTCACTTAAAAAACGTACAAATTTATCATATCCGTGGTTTGTAGAAACGTACATTGCCATCATATTTTGCTGTGAACAAGGCTCCTTTTTTTTGCACCTCAGAAATAGCTAAGAAGATTGATGTCCATCCAGTGAGTTTGTATTTCTAACATTTTGCTTATTGCAAATTTTATGAGCTGCTCAGTGACTGAAATGTTTCAGGAGATCATCTGTAACATCTTGAGACATTGCAAGTGATCATTTATTAGTCTAGCTAAAGTATCTCTGAACTGGATGCACAAAGATTAAATGTATGTTAATGTCATAACCCAGGTTAGACAGCAGACAAAAGCATGTCCCAAACTGTGATTAATATTTGAAGATTAACCAAACCTAACTCTGTGTAAAGCCTGATATCTACAGGTGAAAGCAAGGTACTAAATGTCCAGCTGCTATTGGGTGGTCTTTGGTCTCAAGCGGTGTTAATCTGAAGGTCTGGCTGTGTGCCACGTATTGGCTTGTGCAAGGGATTTGCAAGGCTTATTACAACTTTGGTCTTGTTTTAATAGTCTTGGTCAACATTCGTCTTGAAAGCTCAAAAGAATCTAACATTTTTCTCAAGAATTGGTGGAGACCAAAACAGAACTAAAAGGAGGCTGAATATTTAGCTTGACGGTCTTCTGTTGACCAAAACCACAACTGCAAATGAATTTTAACACTAAATGCGTCATTTAAAGTTGTTTTGTCGATTTGTCAAGACAAATGTTGTGGTTTCAGCTTGTTAAAGAGATGTTCTGCCCCCAAGTGGCCAAAAAAAATGAATGCGGCTATGACCCTTTGAAACCTGGATGAGTATTTAGAACTTTTAACCCTGAGAAAGTTGGTTTATTATTATTATTATTATTATTATTTTCAAAAAGGCAATGTGGGACAAAAGGCAATGAGCAAATTAGCAAAAATGTCCAAAAATTGCAAGAAAATAGTAGATTTAGAATTAAAAAAAACAACAAAAAACTTGCTAGCAAGCTAGCAAAGTATATCCAGAGAATTATATTTCGAATTATTAGAATTGTCTATTTAAAATCATTTTACAGAATAATTATTTTTTTAAGCAGTCATTTCCATTATTTATTTATTTATTTATTTTTTGGTTTGGTTTGGTTTGGTTTTTGCTTTCATGTTTTTGTTTTTGTTTTTGTTTTTTTCTTAATTCTCTGGTATTTTTCTTCCGTTTTTACTAATTTCTTGTTCATTTCTGGGTCTTTTTTTCTTACATTGCTCATTGCCTTCTTACCATGTTTTTGAAAGACATCAAGCCAATTTGCCCCATTTTCAAAGGGTGAAACTGGTAGTAACTCATTTTTTGGGGGGCAGCAGACACATGTTCTAACCAAAACACTGACATATCATCAAAGTCACCCCAAACTACATATTTTTCCTTTGACCTGTAGTGCTGTTTATCAGTCTAGATAGATTTGGTGTGAGCCACAGAGTGTTAGAGATGTCTGCCTTCTCTCCAGTATTATTGAACTAAATGACACTTGTTTTGTAGTTCTCAAAGCGCCAAAAAAATATCAAACATCTGAAAAACTCAACAGAAATCATGACTCGATTACTTAAGATAATCCACAGACCTTGTTGTGAGCAGTTTCATGTAGGAGCTATTTTCTTTGAACCGAACCTCCGCCAGCCACACAATATCCGTTGGGTTTAAATACCAGCCGATAGCAGACCCTAGTACCTGCTTCAGTCGTAGTTTTGGAGAGAAAGCGCTTCACAGAGTTTGGTTTGTACTCCTCGGCTATTATCTGTTGTTACTTGTACTTGACTCAAGTATAATATGCAGGATAGACTGATGTATGAAGACAGCGTAGGCCTTTTATGAAATATTACATATCGTCCAGTCATGAAACATCTCTGATGCGATGGAGGTTCATGTCTGAGCAAACCTGAGCTGGCATGTTGAGCTCTTTAGAAGATCATAACCAACTTGAAGATTTGAGATTAGGGTTTGGTAAAGGTAAAACCACAGCATTCTAGAAGAGTGCTCCGAAGGCATGGGCACACGATCATAAAGAGTCTTTTCAAAGGCCTGTAAGATTTGAGATTAGGGTTAAGGTTCAGACTGGGACAAAGACTTTGAATAGCATGGTCGAGAAGTTCTTGAGTTTTGAAGATAATGAAGACGCTCTGTCATCAGTACAAAATATTGCAATGGTGTTTAAAGGGAAACTAAATTTCAAGTTTTGACTTTAATCATTGACTCGAACGGAGTTCAAATTGTGACGAAATTTCTTAGTTTTGGCTTTTATTTCTTTGCATTCCGACTCGAGGCTAGATTTGATTTCTTGTTTTATCTAAGGTCAGACTGATGTCAGAACAGCTTTAGCAGATTTACTTTTAGAGTTAGTAAGCACTCTAAGAACTTCCTGTCCTTAGGGGCTTAAATATTGAGCATTCTTGACCCTGGAAGAAGCCGGTAACGAAACAAGATCAACTCGAGATTTCTTTGCTTGTTTTGGAGCTTTTGATCTCAGCAAACCACTGTTTCCAAAGTCAAAAAAACAAACTTTCAGCCTCACTTGAAGTAGCACATGGCCTTCGTCCTTTTCCACCGGCATCGGTATCGTCCTTCAGGAAGCTTGTCTGCTGGACTGGGGTCCGCTGTTGCACATTTTTTCCGATTTACCTGACGGGACCTTGAGCACTGTATTTATTTTCCGTAGGGATCTTTATTTTCTCTGAGAATATGATCACAGATGAGTATCTGCTGAATCTTCATAGAATCTGTGGGAGTAAACACCGAGGCTCTGCTTTCGCACACCCTCCGCCTCCTCTCCATCCACAACTTCTCGATTTTCATTTTTCTTCTGAAACATTCCCTCCCTCTCCTCCTTGCCTGCACCTTAAACCCATCGATTCCTCTCGACTGAGAACTATCATGAGAAACTTTGAGGAGATTTGCTTTGTTTTGTGTTTTGTTGTTTGTTTTCACCTGTAAATAGTTGTACAAAGGAAATACTGTCAGTTTGCTAGGAGGCATGGAGACTACAAATGTAACAAATTATAAAATGTTGAAAAATGAAGAGACAAAGATTAAAAGACATTTTGATAGGCAGACTTCTGAGAAACAACGGTTGAGTGTAAAAATATTTAAGGCTGTATCATAAGGAGAAAGAGCTTAATGTATTTGTTGTGAATATGAAAAACTGATATATTAAAGAAGTGCATGAAAACTGTAGTTTGGTTTATGTGCAGGTTTTTTTTTGGTGTGATGTGACACAGACTTGGAAATGTTTCGTGTCCACATGGTGGCAGCATGTAACACTGCAATATGCCTACAAACTTCTGCTGCTGGAAGGAGATGAGCAGCAAACACTGAAACAATACAACTGGAATCAGATATCCGCAAATATTAGTGTTTCAGGAGGATTAAGTCCTCTATAACTGCCATGATGTCACTGACTTTGGAGGATAATAGTAACTGCATTTATATAGAACATTTAAAAACGGAGTTTACAAAGTGCTTTGACCAGCAAAGCACAAGCAGAAATAAAAAGCATAGAAGGCAACACCACAACAGAAAGCCAAACATTCCTGCTGAACACAAGCAAGACAAAACTAGGGTAGTTAGGACAAAAGTAAAAGACAGTTGCAAAACGGAGCACACAAAGTCTCAATATAAAATACAACAAAAATACCAAAAGCAATAAAACTACAAATAAGCAGAAATAAAATAAAACCAATAAAAGTTAAGAAATAAAAATAAATGAACTCTGACCACTCAAAAAAAATATTTGGCCTGACAGTGACACTAAAAGAAGAGTTCAGGGGGTGATGGATAGATGGATGGACAGATGGACAAGTGGACTTCTACTAACGGAAAAAAAAGTTTGATCAAGTAAAATCAGGTAACATTTTCTCTGCAAAATCGTTATGAGGTGCTGTTTGTAGATCTCTACAGCGATTGTCTGGAGGTATTTCTCCACTGATGCTGCAGGAGTCACCAAGGAGCTGCAGCACACCATCAGTGACAGAAGTCTACACACACACACACAAAGACGCACTCCCATAAATACAGATCAGATGACTTGGAGACTTGGCGTAGGACTGGAGATACGATCCAGGAGAAATTAATTTCACGTCAAGTCACATTCATTCATCTGTATTAAATAGTTGTCAAACAGAAGTTATTACTTAGGAGAGTGTGTAAGTGAGTTCTTCAGTGGCTGTGCTCAGATCACGTCACACACACACACACACACATACAGTTGACTGTATGCGTGTGTGTGGACAGGTGGAAGTGAAGCGTCTGATATAAAGGTGCAGAGTGGAGCATCACCTCGTGACCCAACTATCTCGATCCTCCAGACAGTCTACACGTCTGAAATATGATAATGCACCCCATTAAACATATTTACAACCCTTCATAAAACCACAGAGGCTGCCTGTCTCTCGTCTCATATTTCCAATTTATCACTGACGCGCTAACAATATGGATACCTTTATTTATACGACACTATGGAAGGCTATTAGATGCTAATCCTCCCACACGGAGCTGCAGAATGAAACATCTGTCAGGGAAACACGGGAGGGGGGAGGTGAATGAATCACTCCTGGCCCTCCCCAATCTACAGCGGAGGTGCCCTTGTACAAAGTAGTGAAGCTCCAGTGGAGCAGCTCAGCAGCCAGCAGCACAAGACTGAGGAGGACGAGGGGAGTTCTCAGAGGAGGGCCGAGAGAGCGGGAGGAAGGACACCAAGCTCAGCTGGATTCCTCTGGATAAATAATAGCTCAAAAAAAAGGTGACTAAATAGTCCCAAAACAAACAAAACATGTCCAGCCAAAAAACAAAACAAACAATTTAAAATAAAAAATACAAAAATAGAAAAGTCAATTAACCCCCAAAAAAAAAAAAAACCCATACAAAAACCCCCATAACATCAAGAATTTGTTAAAATTTTTACAAATTACATTTACATTTTCGTTACGTCATATGGAACCAGAATAAAATTATTCATAGATTTTTCTTAAGGTTATGTCGAAATAATTACAGTATTAAGGACTGTGAATGAATGAATCGGCCTCACTCTATGACTTAAACCATCCCTGCAGCTGCATGTCAGAGCAGAGTTCAAACCAGTGTCAAAAATTCAAATAGTTGTGTGTCAAGGCAAATTCAAAATTCAAAACATGTTGTGCCTGATCTAGACAACTTTGAAATGTCTATGTCAATGTCGAAATTTATTTTTACAAAGATTAATGGCTGCATAGAGTCAAATTCATGTGTAAGGTCTCATGGGAAGAGACAAAAAAAATGCAAATACACACACAAAAAAACCCCCCAAAACATCCTTATTATGTCTTTCTAGAAATCAGAATAAGAAAAAAAAGGAAACTGAAAATAAAAATTAAAAGAAGTGAGCACTGGTGGGCAAAAATGCATGTGCTTTCGGCGATTCTGTGATTCAGTGATTCGTACTGAACATATTACTGGATAAATTATAGCGCACAAGTTGTGTGAGACAGTTGTGTAATGCGGAGCAGGTGGACCCAAATGCTGTAAACAGCAGAAACTCTGAAAGATCGTAGCTTGATCCAAAAAAAAAAAAAAAAAAAAAAGTAACCGAACATCACATGACCAAAACAGATACTGAAGTGAAAAGCAGGACTTAAATACAAACTGGACTGACGAGGGGATGAAGTGCAGGTGGAGGAAAAGGGCGGACAAGTTCAGGTGAGGGGAAGAAGATGATGAAGCAGAGGAACAGGCAGAGAGCTGATCGGCTGAGAGAAACCGAGGAGCAGGAAGAACTAATGAGGCTGATGTAGGACAGCTGTGAGAGACAACAGGAACCAGACAAATGCAGGAAGTAAAACAAGACATGACACGAGGAGAAAACCTCCAAAATAAATCATGAATCAGACTGACCGTGATGAAAACATGAAACACATCTCAAACAAAATCCAAAAGACAACAGAATATTAACAACAACCCAGAATCATGAGTTTGTAATTCAAATTTCAAGTCAAAACTTTATTAAGGTCTCAGCTCATAGATGAACAATAAAACAAGAAAAATATCAACAAAATCAATTAAAAAAGGTATAAAAATAGTACAAACTTTAAACTTTAAAGTGTAATCTGATGTTTTGATGTAGGTTTGCTGTTGTTAACCCTTTGTAGCCTGGAGCGACAGCAGTTTTATTATGCTGCTTTTGAAGGCCTTTAACAAGTATTTAATTATTTGAACCACAAGAAAACGGGTGCAATTTCTTTCAAAACATGGGGAAAAGGCAATGAGCAATTTGGTAATAAATGTTTCACAAGAAATTAGTGGATTTAGAAAATTATTTATAAAAAAAAAAATCTAGAGGAAAAGGAAAAAAGATAAGTCTCATAATTACATTTTTAAAAATTATGTTTTAGAATAATTTTAATAATAATTTTAAGTACTTTTCCAGGTATTTTTTAAATTGTATTTATTTATTTATTATAATGATTTTATTTTATTTATTTTTATTTTTATTTTTATGTATTTATTTATGTTTTTTGTTTTTACACATTTTCAAGTTCTTTTTTTGTACATTTTACAAAGTTCTTGCTAATTTTTGGGTCATTTCTTCTTTTGTTGCTCATTCTTCTCTTTTTTTTCAAGGCAATTTACCATGAAAAACTCTTCATTCACTGGGAAGCATGCGAGGAAAACGTTTTCTTCACAAATTCAAAGTAACATAAAATGAGTAACTGATAGACAAATAGTCATTTTAACTGAGAAGTTTTCCTTTGATAAGAAGAAAAAGGGGAACTAAATGAGGCGGTGGTTATTGTGGCATCTTAAAACAAGTAGACCAGAGGGAGAGTGCAGCCTTCTTGTGCATCAAATGAGAACAACAAATGAGAAAATGCACTCCAGGTATTTCAGGATGTCTGTTAGCCGGTTTGTTGATTTGTTGCATCGTTTGCATCCTTTCCTGACTCACCCAGAGCTGAAGCTGGCGTTGCAGAAAGGTTAGCTGTCACGCTTCACGGTCCGCGCCTCAGCTGCTTCTCAACAGAGTGTCGGAAAACTCAATTGAAACCAAATCTAAACAACCTTAACAGCAGCCCAAAGTTTTAAAGCTAATCTGTGTGTATTCTGCTTTTTTTCTCTTTAGCAACATGAAGTATATTTTAAGTAACAAATATTTTGCTGAGTAGGTAACTTAGGGTATTTTGACTGGAATAAGTGAGGTGTCGAGGAGCCTGTTGTTTCCTAAGATGTGTTTATCTTCTTAAAAGATGATAAACACATCTAATCATTGGTATTCAAATAGTAAGTGTGGATATATACATATTTTCACAAGTGTTATGCCTGTTTTTGTGTGTACATATATATGCATATCTATGTGTATATGCAGTACAACTCATTCAATGACCCTTTGTTTTTATTTACTTTTCTTTTCTTTTCTTTTTTTTAAACTGTTATCACTGTTGTTAACATTATCACATTTTTGTATTTGCATTCTTTTAATCTTTTAATTTGCTATTTAGCATTATTATATTTAATATTTTTTAACCTATTTTTCATTTTATTTTCCCACAATTTATGTACTTTTTGGAGGTCCAGGGGGGTATTCCAGAAAGGAGGTTCAACAAACTCTGAGTCTAACCCTGAACTCTGAGTTGATGTACTCCGACATGGGAAACTCTGAGTATTCTGTTCCAGAACAGCTGATCTGAATTAGATTAATCAACTCTGAGTATTTTCACCCTGAGTTCAGCACGTGCACGACCTCAATAAAAAGCCATCATCAGTGGAGCCACGATACCTCAATTCACCATGGCAACCGCTGAGAAACAGAAACCAAGCTACTTTACCTCATTGGACCTAGAGGTCCTCATGCAGCCTGCGGCGAATATGAGCCTATATTTAGGAAGAAACCCGTTACAGCAGCTAAGGAGAGAAAAGCATCATGGGAGAAAATCGCTGCCCGTGTCATTTGTGTCAGTGCGTAAGTTTGAATGCAAGTGTCCATTAACTAAACATTAACTGCACTTTATAAGAATCGTAGCATACATCTGAAAAAGTGATGAATTAAATAGATTTTGATTATCATTGAGGTGCAATCCCACAGGGAAAAATGCACTTGGAAGAAAATGAAATATAAATGCATCATTCATAAAGGTAAGGCATATTTCGCTCAGGCATGACTGTAGGCCGACCTCACTTTGGTTTCATTCATATTTGAAGTTAAACAAAGTAAATATTCATTCAGTGGCTATTTAAACATGTAGTCATTTAAACCCCAAACAGAATGCTGTTTTAACACTTATATTTCCTCTCGCCTAATATCCTGCTGAGTGAATTAACATTTGATATTGATATAAAGCTCACACCACGAACACAATATTAACCTTCTTTATGGGACTGAGAATTACTATGATGATTGTGTATTAGATTATGATGCATACAAATTTGGGTACTTTTATTTAGTTAACTGATATTTGATTATTGAATTTACTGTATTATTGGAATTTTGTTTAATTTTATTGTTTTTAATTCAATATTTTTCAGATTGCAAAAATATGGACAATCTGTGTCTGACAGCTTGCTTCAGGTGGGAGGAGACAGGTAGAAACTCAGTGTTTCTTATAAAAAACCTGCCAGCGAGCAGGTTATGTTCACAGAGTCAGTTACCATGGTGATTGACTCAGAGTTTGATTTAACTCTCTTTCTGGAACAGATAACACAGAGTTTCCCTCATCTCAGGGTTAACATACTCAGAGTTTTCACATAACTGGCTTTCTGGAATACCCACCAGGTACACTGGGGTATGTCTGCTTGAATGTTTGAGTGTATATTTAATGAAAAACCTATGAATAAAGTATGAAAAATAAATTTTGCTAAAAATAACTAGATATCACATGAATTGCCGCCCCAGAGACAAAACAACAATAAAATCAATGTATTAAATATTTCATTTAAAAACTGTCCATGCAAAACTGATGCAGAACTGATCACATACCTTAAAAAAAGTGTATATATAATTTATTTCACATGAGAACAACATACATGTTTATACACAGACCGTGCGTGTGCGTGTGTGTATGTGTGTGTGTGTGTGTGTGTGTGTGTGTGTGTGTGTGTACGTGTGTGAAACCACTCTGTAGCAGACACAGCAGTCATCTTTCCTTCTGGCGCCCTCTGCTTTTCACTCAGCTCAGTCTCAAACATGACTTGGTGGATTTTAAATCTGGCCGCAGATTTTTTCCGCTCTGGGAAACTTTCTAATTGCATCAGCTACAGTCTGTCCATATCTCATGTCCTCATCATCAAGCCGAGCAGCTCCCTGCTCCTGCCGCCCAGCGTGTCATCAAGGCGACGAAGGATTTCTTCTGTCTTCCTCTCAGCTGGTCTGGAAGGGGGGGCAGAGAGGCTATGATGCTGGAAGAGGTGGGTGATGGAGGTGGTGTAATGTTGGACCGATGGAGGTGGTGTAATGTTGGACTGATGGAGGGGGTGTAATGTTGGACCGATGGAGGTGGTGTAATGTTGGACCGATGGAGGTGGTGTAATGTTGGACTGATGGAGGGGGTGTAATGTTGGACATCAAAAAGCGCCGCTCTGTTAGTGCTTTTGGCGTACAAGTGTGACGCTAAAAGCCACCTTCAGTGTTCGCATGCAATGCGCATGGACAACGTCAGATGATAATGTGGTCGAACAGAGCTGGTGGCATTGTTATTGTACGCTGGCAGATGGCTGGAAGGCAGCGTCTGTGTCCACATGCAATGAGTACGAAACCGGTTGGATGCCGGTATGTGAAATGCTGAAGGACAGCATCAGGTAAGCGGTCCAGTTCCGTCCGGCTGCTTTGTAAAGTGATGCCACCCTTGTGCATTGTATGTGGGCATGCCAGGTGCCCTCCAGCCGTCAACCAGTGTATAATAACAATGCCGCTGGTTCTGTCCAGGTTCTGTCTGTTCTCATCTGATGCCATCCAGCTGTGTTCTGGTTGGACAGAGAAAGTAGCTTTTGGCATCACGCTCATACACTGAAAGCACTGACAGAGCTGCACCATTTCACAAGTTCTGAGTGTGAAGGGGCTGGAGCATAGTTCCTGCGGCTGCTTCTCCCCAAAGTCCACTATCATCTCCTTAGTCGTCCTGAAACCAGCGGGTCAGGATGTCTACTTCTTTCAGATTTGCCTTTTCATTCTTATCTGCGTCCTCAGCAAACTTGATGCTGGTGTTGGAGTGTGAGCAAAGCTGTGTGTTTACACGGAGTACAGCAGGGGACCTAAAACACTGCCCTGGGGTGCTCCGGTGTGGAGGACGTGTGCTATGTCATAACTTTTGTCTCTGAAGTTTTCATTTTATCGTTCAAGTGAAACACTATCTAAAGTCTGTTTCAGTAAGTGCTATAGTATATCAATGACTGATTACATTTCTGACATTTTATGGTGGTAATTAATATATGACTGGTACTTGTGAGAAATTAACAATACCACTGCTATGGCCATATCTATGCATAATGCTTGTGTATCATGGCATTGTTGTAGAACCTTGCTAATGTGGCACCACCAGTGAATCTATGTTGTACTGATATGCAAACAAGTGATTAAAGGATATAGATTCACAATGTTTAATATATTTTGCTCATATTAATTATTCTTTCTGTTCATACATATTGAATTATCCTTTTTTATGTACTTTTAATGGAAGGGATAAAAGACAAAATCCAAAGTCACCTTCCAAATATGTATTCCAGAGTTAATTTAAAATTATCTCCTTGTGTTTCCCTGGACAATAATTCCTGCAGTGGAAGGATAGTCACACAAAAATGGAATTTTGTAATGACTGTACTTGTAACTTTGGAAGATTAATTTGCATTAGGAAGGGGCGTATAAATGGTCCATTAGGAGTAGTGCTTTAAGACAGACTCAAAAATTGTGAACCTATCCTTTAAGGACGTTTCCCAATCCACTTACTTTATATCACTGTGGAAAAGGAAATCAAAGTTGTTCATGTACGCACAATTCAGTGGTGACTGAGTTTGGCATAATCATGCGTACAATTTGTATCACAAAAAGAAGATTTTTGTCTTTGTGCTTACACTGTTTTTAACAGCTCCTATATTCCTACAAAAATGCAGAAGCTATAATACAGAGGACATAACTTTGCTGTCCTCAGTAGAAGACAACACTGTAAAAGGTTTGAACTGTTTTATACAGTATTTTTTGATATGTGGAGTACACAAATGAACACGGACATTTGTGTTGAATATTTTACATCCCATCCATGTGGATGTGTGTGTATTTTTTCCTACACTACCATGTTCCTCTTTTGCGTAAAACCAATCATCCATGACTTTGTTGCCTAATCCCAACCATTGGGACAGTCCAGGCTGTAGTGTAAACATAAGAACCTGTGCTGTTTTCTGCACGCTGGGACATCATGGTAATGGGGTGCATCATCCCACTATGTACATTTGTTGACATCAACGTAACAGCATCCCTGATTATACAGAAGGATACCCAAAACGTCATACGTAGACGCGAAAGGTCCTGACAGAGCGGCAGCATGTCACGAGTTTGGAGTGAGAACGTGTAGCTTATCCAGATTTCCTCTCTCTGTATACTACATCAGTGGCTTTCAGGGTCAAATGGCGTGTCTTATGACGACGCTAAAGAGAGACTTTGCTGTCAATATCACACTCCGAGGGGCATGACAAAGCATCCAGATTTGACAACTTTGGAGGGGCTGCCACATGACATATGTGACATGTCATGTGATGTCAGCTACTTTACGGAGGTCAAAAAAACTTGACTTTTGATTTCTCAAGACACAAATAGTGTGTTTAGGTTGAAAGTCCTGTGCTTTTTTGACCCATCCACCACCCGTCCCTCCTACCCTTTGTAGACTTCATTTCTTTCCATGCTACCACATTGCCATAGATGGGTCTAAATTAGGGTTAGCTGAACCCCCTGTGGAGTCTCATAAAGATGCTAAAGAGTTCCTCATGTTTCAGCATTACACACCAACTGCCACTGACCAAGCAACTATATTTAATGCCCTGCGAATGAGAAAAGCTTGTACTTTTACAGGTAGTGCTTCATTTGTAATTCAAGGTTAGAATTAAAAATCACCCCTTTTTTTTTACTAAGTCCTTGGAAGTTACTGTAAAAACAGCGCTTTCTTAGCTGAGATTGTAGGAATAAAATGATGTGTGAAATCGTGTCAGAATACCTCGAGTCAGGTCAGGTAGTGTTTTCACCACATCACTGCTCTCCTCTCTGCCTCCACTGTAAACAGCCTCTTTCTGTTTTCTTTTCTCTTTCTCTTCCCCTCACTTCCTGTAGTAAACTCCACATCTCCTCTGACCAACTCTCTCCCTCTTCAGTGTCTTCACCTTTCCTTTATGCACCACTGTCTCCACATCCTTCATCAGCCATTCCATCCAGCGAGTGTGCTTTGCTGCTCGGGCCCTCGGGCATTGCCTCTCTCCTGATTTATTGTCTTTCCAGTCTTCTTTGAATGCTCCCAGCTCCTCCATCCGCCTCCCTCCCCTCCTGACAAGAGAGAGGAGGAAACTTCCACTGCTGGGACATCACCATACCATTCAGCGACCTCACATCCACAGATCAGCGTATAACGTGCTGCTCCGGCTGATGCTGGAAGGCTTTCCACCATGTGCTCTGGCAGCAGAAATCACAGTTTGACAGATATGGGTTTTTGAAGAATGATTTTTGTACAAAAGTTTCTTTCTTCTGACCGCAGGGTTGGTGGACGACAGGGTGGAAAACAGCTTTTAGCCAATCAGACGGTGCTAAAAGTCTCCTGACAAGCAAACCTATCAAATTTTTTCAATTGTTTGGGACTTTTTGGAGAAAAACAAGTCAGATGAGGATAATGATATAGGTTCTTCAGAGTGTCCGGCACAAATCTAGATAGACAGTAATGTTAGTGTATACAACCAGCCTATTTTCACATCTAAATACATGAATTAAGGGTTTATTTCAAACGAACCAGAGTTGGTACTCTGAAATCTGACAAGTTGAAAAAAAAAAAAAATTCAGGAAACCAATTAACCTTGAAAAGTCATCAAACCTATTGGCCTTAAGTTATGATTGTTTTATAATGACATAACTACTAGTAAGTAAACATAACTTAAGACAAATAGTTATGTTTACTTACATTTTTACTTACTTTACTTTTACTTTTTTAAACCCAGATCGATAACAGTTTCCTTGTGCCCACCTTTCACAAGTATAAAAACCTTTGAAACTTGAGCAAATTGGTTTGAATCCTTTCACAAACATGCCAATGAGCAACTTGGCATGAGATGTCTCAAAAAAAAAAAAAAAACTGAGAAAGATAAAAAAGAAAAATAATTTAAAAAAATAATAATTGTGTTCTGGTAACATAAAGAGAACTTGCTACTGAGAATGTTCCCAAAACATTCAGTGGTTGCGTTGTACCAAACTCAGAACCAAAAATTGCAAGCTGGGTACTCTGACCTCTTGTTTCAAATCTGGCGTGCCAAGTTGGCCTCTCTACTCCAGTCCACATTCTCCTCCTCCTCCTCTTCTTCTGACCTTTTTGACACATTAGGAAATGAAAAAACAACAGAAGCTACTCTCTCCTACAGAGTGAAGCTTTATTATGAGGAAAAATCCCATTCTCCGCTCTCATTGTGCTGCAGCTGCTTTAATGGCAGCGGACACTCTCCTCTGTAATCACATTGTCCACACATGGCACAGACACAAAAAGCATGCTATATGAAAACTGATGAGGCTATTTATTCCTTATCTCCACGAGCATGAGGTTCATCCTGTCAGGAGTGAATGTTAATGCTCCACTAACGGCACAGAAATGGCCTGAGGAAAGTGCTGATGTCAGACGGAGTGGGGGGTAAACACCAGCTATCTCTTTTCCACTCTTCATTTCTTAATTACATTAACAACAGATGATACTGGCATTACTGCTAGCCCAACAATCTTTCAGAACACTTATGTGCCCAAACATTGCTTTGAGGAATTGCACAGTTGTGTTATATATGTGCACATACTGTATGTGGAAGCTCAGGATTGCTGATTTAGTTTTTTTTCATTGTATTTGGGTCTAAATTTAGAATTTGTGATAGGAATTTTGCAAAAGTATAGCTGAAAAGGATCAAGGTGGCCAACTTAGTTACTGCTTCTACAGTAGCATTATCATTTTGTGGTGGTTTTTCAACATAAAAGTTCTGTGTAGTCTTTCTGGATTCAGTAACACATCTTACAGCTTTGGCATTGTGCATTAATAATGAAACGTGCTCCGAAGCAGGCCTGCAGGAGATTGGAACACAAATCATGTAAATCAGAATTGGAAGTTTTCTACCTCTCATAGCGCAAATTTGTATCAAGAAATTTTTTTGTCCACTGTAAAATCAGCCTATTTCTCCCACTTAATCAGTAGGCGATTTTCCATCACAGATTTGTGCAAAACTTAAGCAATATTTTTGAAATGTCAGTAAAACACAATTGCAAGATGACTGGGTTTCCACTGAGTGATGTTCTGTGACTTCTCCTCTGGTGATAACATTTCAAGAAGCATGGTGATGGATGTTCGAAACATTAGCAGCATGTTATGGAGCCATAATGGAAAGGCAAGCCCCTTATACCTGGGAGCGGCCACGTGTGAAGGATTTCTGGGAGGTGATAGTTCACTATTTCACAGAGGAATTGTGGAATTAAAAACTTCTGGACGATCAGCTCAACTTTTGAAGAGTTCTGTGATGCATTAACTAAAAATCAATGAGATTAGACACAAAATGAGTTCCTCTTCTCCAAATATGTCTGTAAAATTTGATTGGCCCTCTATGTTTCAGGCCACTGGAGATCTGTCCAAAAAATAATAACATTTTATAAGACAAACTTCACAAAGTGCTTTACATTAAAAACATATATACATAATAAAGCAAACATAAAAATACAAAATAAAAGAGCAGTGATAATCCTCACAGAGCTAACAAGTAAAATCACAGCAACAACAAGCCAATGAGGGCAGAGACGCACATATATTAAAATATATCAAAGTAATAATTAACATGGATGATGTGTTCTAACAGAAAGCCTGTCTGAATAAAAATGTTTTCAGCTGTTTTATGAAGTTATTACAAGAATCGAGGGATGGAAGTGATAAGGGAAGAACATTTCACAATTTGGGTGCAACAGCTTGAAAGGTCCGGTCACCTTGGATTAGGAGGTCTGAGGGACAGCCAGTAACTGATGTTCAAATGACCTCAGTGGCCAATTTGGCGAATGCAAGAGGAGGTCAGTGATGCACTGTGGTGTTTGACCGGGCAAGGCTCTTGAAGTCAGCACGAGTATTTTAAAATGTATGCGGAATTCAATGGGGAGCCAGAGAACAGAGGATAAAATTGGTGTAATTTGCAATCTCTCACTGGTCGAAAAGGACCTGCATCCAAAAAGATTCAACAGTATACAGGTTTTTGGATCTGTCCCATAACCATAACATTTTCAGAGAGTATCCTGGAAGGTCTAATCCCTAGCAGATCTATAAATATGATGTTTTCTGCTTATAATATCTCTGACATATCTGTTAGGATACCAGATTTGTATATCACAAAGATGGCAGATCTGGAAATAATCTGGAAATCTGGCAATAAAAGACGTTGAAATTTAGTTTATTTATGTGTAGACTGTCTGTTTTTGTCCTAATTCAGCCCACAAAAAAGACACTGAAAATTGGTCTATGTTTAGACTGTCTGACTTGGTCCTTATGTAGCCCAAAAAATAGACATTAAAAATTGGGCTGTGTTTAGACTTTCTGGTTTTGTTCTAATTTAAGTACAGCAATGAATATATGGTCTCATACAGCAAATGTGGAAGTTTTCTGAACATTTTGATTGCTGCTTTAATACTTAAATATACAATATGAATGTCCACACTGCTTACGGACATTCTTTGGATGATATAGCTCCTTTTAGGTCAATAACAATGTTATATATTTATATCCAGATGTATGTGTGTGTTTTTTTTTTTTTTTATCTCAGACTTACTTTGCCTACTGCGCATGTCAGTGAGAGAAGGATAGCACCACGTGCATGCTATGGACCAGCAGATTTTGAAGTTTCCGACCATTAACTTTCAGTGGTCAATTTGATTAATATCTTAATCCCAGACTAGATCTTTGACTGTTTGTATTTTTTTTCCCTTTTTTTTAAAATTTATTTCTTTTGATACTTGTGTGTTTATTTTATGAAATGACACATAGTCTGTAATTTTACTTGATGTACCCATTCATGAATGTAAAAGCCAGTTTTTGATTACAAAAAAAGTTAAAAAAAACCAAAAAAAACAACAAAAACTTTCTGGAACTTTCTGGACCCTCAGCTGACTGGACTGCTAACTTCGTGGACCATTATCTTTCTGGAACTTTCTGGATGTTAGCTAGGTGGAACCTTAACTTTCTGGAACCTTCTGGACTGCTAACATTTTAAAAGAATCCTTCTCATTTGGTGAGTATTTCATTATTGCAGTTAAAAAAGGCATTTTTTCTTTCAAATGTATTACTGATATATTTGAAGCTCTAATGTTATACTGTGGTAAAAATAATTTCTCTGTGATTGGAAAACTAGTATATTTGAAACTGTTTTTTGGAACTTCAGTACCAATGACATGAGCGTTGCTTGATGCGGTGCTGCGTCATGTTTAAGCTAATAGTAGACAGCTAGCTAACGAGCTCATGTGACTTTAAATTAGCATTAGCTAATGGTGGATGGTGGGTAAAAAAGTGGGGTTCGCCAGCAGGCGTTCACGTTCAGTGTGCCTGATGCACGTTCCCGTCTGGCGTTGAGAGCCTCTACTCATTTGTTAAACTCACACGCCATAACCTAAAAAGGTGTTTGTGAACTTAATTAACCTCATTAATAAACTTGAGGGATCTCATGCCCAACTATAACATCAAACAGAGATGATTTTGAAGTTTTTATGATTATATATTCACAAAGACACACTCGGTTTTTAGAAAGTCCTCTACAAGGTCGGCTACTGTTACCATGCTAACAAACCAGAATCACTCTCAACTTCCATACATTCAATTGTAAATTAAACATTTACTGATAAGGTGAGGTTCACTTAAAATTGGTGACAAACTGATGTTGAGGTTTTATGAATTAAGGTTAATCGATTTAACGTAAATGCTGCCAAGCCTTTGTTTGCAAATGAAACCTGTCAGTGTAAAGTTAGCTTCTTAACAGTTAGCTAACATTAGCTATTTTCATGCACTTTTTAAGGTGGTAGGGGACTAAACCTGATCATGAAGATATTAAAATATTATGTGAAATAATGGAGGTTATTTTGGTGAGCAGAAGGGCTGAGGATTAAATAAACAATCATAATATCAATAATATCAATACATAAATCAATACAAGTCTAAAAATTAAAAAAAATAACAGACATTGATAGAAGCAAGCAAACAAACAAAAAAGTCACACTCAGCCAATATAGTGGCTGTAAGTACTGAAATTTGACCTTCAGTGTAATTGAGGATGCAACGGTCACTTAATAAGCTACACCTACAATCTAATGCTATCCAATACAACAACAGCTCTGCATAAATTCTGCCTTAAAGGGGAACAACAGCCGTTAAAAAAAAAGAAGAAGAAAAAAAGATGTTATATAACCTTCTGAATAACATGATGGAAGAAATACTTGAACCTGCTAATGAACGCGCATATTGCAATGGTGTGCTGGAAAAGAAAAGTCTTAAAAGGCTTTAGATTAATTAATCTAAAAAATACGGCCTTTAATAAATCTTTACTAAACAGTGGCAGCTCACCTGAAAACTGCTTGTTGGTGGTCTAGCAGTGGAGGCTACCACCCAAAAAATAAGTAATGGAAAATATTTTTTTCTTTTTTATCTTTTTAAATTTTGTTTTAATTAATCAATTTTTTTCAAGATATTAATTTAGTTGGTATTCTCCCTTTTTTGTTTTTGTGTTCAGCTGTCGTGCTGGGGGATACATAAGGCTTTTTTTTATTATACATACATGTATTTTACATTTTAAATAGACACATTTTGTTTGTTATATCAATAAGTACTTCTTCTCTGAGTAAGTACTTCTTATAAGTGGTCTCATTTTGAGAAAAAAATAAACTTCATTATTGATCATGAATTTATGATTAAACATTTGCTGTGTTACAAATTTAGTATTATATTGTCAGCAAATTTGGGTAAGCCACACACTGCTTATCCTGTGTAAAAGCGCTCCATGAAACACAGATCTAGGGGAGGTAATTTCGACATAACATCGAGGTCCCTAGGTAATAATAGTCCTGTGCAAATGGGCCTTATGTCTGTGTTGTGTTTTTGGCTGCTATGCCATAACTATCCCTCTAAATCTCTTTACTCTTTGTCTGTCTACACACAGTAACATGGTCCATGCTGGACTTCTGGACTCCAGCCCAGCACCCTCTGGTTCCCACACCAGACTGAGCTACCACCACCAAACTAGATCTACAAATAGTAAGGGCCATTCTTATTTTCTTTATGTCCGTGTTGTGGTTTTGGTTGGCTGCTGTGCCGACAGATCTGTTTGATAATTGATCGTGACCGCCGTGCCATAACTTTTCATCTCTCATCTCTGTAGCTATCCCCTATCTCTGGTTTTACCTCTCTGTCTGTCTCTATTCCTCATCCCTCTTTATCTATATATGGCCGCCATGCCATGTCTGTCTCTATATCTCCTTTCTATCTCTCTATCTGCTGTGAGATGTTAGTATCTTTCACATTTTGCCAACAGTTTCTGTCTATGTTCTGAGTGGTTTTGTAATATTGAGCTTCAAAGTTCTGCATTCAAAATAGCGAAAATTATAAGAACCTTTTTTCTTTTCCAAATAAAAAGTACATAATACTTTTATGAAACACCTCACATTGTGTTAAAAAGTTGTAACAGAATAAGAATAATGCCTTTGACAAAAATATCAGATAGAACCTGTTGGTGCTCGTGCCATGACTATCTGTTATCTACCTGCATGGATTTATTAGTTTAGATCTGTATGATACAATAATTGTCAAAACTGAATATTACACTCTGTTATTATCATTTATGCACACACACACACACACACACACACACACACACACACACACACACACACGCATGCACACAAAGGATCTATGGACATGCATTAGTTGCAGAGAGACATCAGACTGATGGAGTTGACACATACTCAGAGCTTCAGTGCCTTGCTCAAGGGCACCATCCTCCATTCAGTTGTTTCACTCTTGTAATCCTTACATACACAGATAAACCAAAAATACACACAGACACACAGGACCTGTAGGCATGTCACTAATTGTACAGTGGTATCAGAGAGATGGTGCTGCTACATAGAGAGTGCTTCAAGCAATTAGGGCTTCAGTTCTTTTTGGTTTTCACCATAAGCTGTCTGTGTGTTCTAATACCCATATTACCAAAGCGCTATTGTCTCATATGTTGAGTCTCTCTGCCGCTGCAGAAACAGTCCTGCGAAGCTGAGCAGACTGCTTATCTCACGTCTCTACTTTTAATTTAGAGGAGGCTGCTGGTTAAGACCTCCAGGCTTTGCCAGTCCCATGTGTTAACACTGATCATTCTGCAGCGGCCCACAGAGAAAGCAGGCTCTGAACCAAACAGGTTTTCCCACGAAATGCACTAGACGAGATCAGAGTGGAATTTCAGGGATGACAGGTACACACACAAAAATAGCCCTGTGATGTAAATCTCAGATGTGATTGCATGGTACAGTAGTGATTCTCAAACTACATAATGCATGCAGAATCTATATATACAGTAATATTCCTGTTGGTGCTTTCAGACAGCCTGCTCTGCTCTGATGACAATTAACAGTCTGCACGCCTGCTTGGACTCAAGTGCCACTTATACTTGATTATATCATTTTACAGTTGATATGCATTCTAAATCATTTATACATCTGTTCACTTCACACGGAGCCTTTTTGGTGATACAATCTGTTGGGTTTGTTGGGAACATCGTCCCCGACAGCTGTTATTATCTGTGATTTTAAGATGGCTACTGAAAACTAATGAATTATACAACGCCATGATTGCTGCAATCATGATGTGCAACCTAACAGTAACGGAGCTAATGACTGCTGTTTGTTTGATGTGATACGCTCAACGCTTTAAAGGAATTTGCAGGCTTTTAAAGACCCTCTGCACCGTGCCGCAGCTGTCTTTTCTTTTATCCAGAGTTCATAAAAAGCTTTATCTCCAAAGCCCTCTGCCCCTGCAAAAGACTTTAAAAAAAGACAAACTGCAGCGAAAGGAAGTTAAAAAATAATAATACTATCAGCTCGCAGCAGCTTTACAACACACACTTTTCCTTAAGTTTTTGGTGATTTTGTAATTCCTGGCTGCATATCGTTGGGCGTTCAAGATTTATTTTCAGCTTATCTTGCGTTCACATATTTCACTCAAAATGTGCTCACTGTCACCAGCAAATCTCAGAGAGGACGACCTTTCAGGAACTGAGTAGAGCTGGCTTGGCCCACTTTATTTTTAACAAGCCTCTTCAGTTAGTAGCTTTTTCTACATTAAAAATGGCAAGTAAAACCTCTTGAGGTCCAATGTTTTTGCAGGACCAGAACTGTTCAAAGCACTGCCACAACTATAAGTCAGTCATTTACATACCTTAAAACCAAACTTCCTAGGATAAATTAAAGGATCTGCCAGTAGAGCTGGTAAATTTACAATACAAACCAATGTTTCAAGACTTTCACTTTGAATTTTCTTGACACTAACACTAACTCTTTTGAAGACAAATGGGAGAACTTATTTACTTTTGTAGGGATTTGGCTTTAACACGGGGCAACCCTTTATGTGATCAAGCCTCATGCAAAAGGTAACCAATTGTTAAAGTATGGCAATCAGAAATAATTGATAATTATTAAAAATAATTATTAATTATAATAATAATGTGTAACTTAATTTACATTAAATCACCTCTTTGGGCACCATTCCCGGAAAGGGAAAAATGACGATCAATAAAATCAGTGTCAAAATAGCCTAAATTATCAATTTGGAACTCTGATCAATAATTATAACCAAAATTACCACACTGATGGTAAAGAGTGAAGGATTTTGAAGCTCTTGACACAGTAGCTGGTGATTTACTCACTTTTGCACAACATTAAGCAGACAGCAAGCATGATTTCAAAAACATTTTTTCAAAAAGAAAGCAATGCTAAACAAAACACACAATATATCCTAACAACAGAAGCACAAAGAAGATGCGAGATTCAAAGATGGCCGCAGAGCGGGGAAAGGCCTTAGCTGACCATGTGGTTGGTCAGACAAAGGAACAAAGAAAATTTGGGAACTTTAAGTTCCCTCTCTGTGTGCTTCTGTTGAGAGCCAAATTATGAGTGTATGTATGATTCTAATACAATGCATCTATATAAGATGCCTTGGTTAGTAAAAGGATTTAGTTGCATGGAAGACCCTCTGTGTGTGACGCCTGAACAAACTAAGTCCAAACCAACTGATAACCTAATAACTTATGATCACGACAAGGACTCATTCAATAGCATTACATCAACACACGGTACACCAGATATGACAGAAGACAAAGTAAACAGTCTTGCCCAGCCTGTACTTATGTCCTAATGCTATGCCCAGATGTTACTTGACAATGGTAAAAGAGTCCATTTGTTCCAGAGAACAGAAGACATGCAGTCTTAGCCACCATTTCCAGTGGAGCTGGACTTTTGGGAGATGCCTTCACATACCAGTTAAAGTGGCACAAATAAACAGATCTTCTGTGCAGTCCCTTGAATCCCAACCCTTTTTATTGTATTGATTATTGAGAAATTCACCAGAGACTGTTGCTCCTTTAAGCAGAGTTTCAGGGCTTGGTTGTTGGAGCAGTTTAGCCTGCATGCTGCTTGTCCTGAGCATGTGTTGTTGCTGTTTTTGAAGTGAGAGTAAACGGACTTGACTCGACTCACAACCACAAAAAACAAAAAAACAAAGTGTGACATATCATCACCTTCCAAAGTCAACTTGATTTCAGCAATATATACTACATGACCAAAACTGGTGTTAAATGGTGTTAAATTACATGGTGGCCTCTCAGTTGGGTTTAGACACCCAAACTGCTTGGTTAGGTTGCTTTTGTCACATACGGGCGTAAATGCATAGTAAAGTACTTCATCTGACGTTATGTAACTAAGTAAAGCTGTAAGAACTTCTTTTTTTCACACTGGACACAGGCAGTGGTCTCCTGAGTGAAACACCTGTATTTGTCTGACCCATCCACCACCCCAACTTCTTCCCTTCATGGAATTTCATGCTCTCTATATGCAACCTGTTCTCATAACTTTTTATCACCTTCCAGAAATCCCTCATACGTGGCTGCTTGAACCTATAGGGGGGCTTGCCTTTCTGTTATCACTCACATAACACACATATTTGGCCTTGGATTGTAAATAATGATGGCTAGTGCTTTACTACAACAGAAATTAAGCTTCTAATGTTTTGGACGTCCATCGCCATGCTTCTTGGAATGTTATTGCCAGAGAAGAAGTCATATATCATCACTCAGTGGAAATGCTGTCATCTCACAATTGTGTTTTATCGACATCTGGAAAACATCCCTTAAGTTTTGCGCAAACCTGTAATGGAAACCTACCTACTGTTAATGTGTTTGCAAGCAGTTTGTGTATTGACACAGTAGACAAAAAGCAACATTCACGTTTCCACCTGGTGATTCCACCAGTGTTTCCTGTCATGTAGCTCTGTATTTAACTGTGTATTAGTCACTATGAGCAACACCTTCCACATTAGTCATTTGATCCATTGTTCCTAGAAAAATATTGATTAGCGCAGCTTTAAGCCGTCAGACCCCCGGTGACTCCATCAAAATGCATGTTGTGCATCCAAACATTGTTTCAAGCCCACACAGTTTGTTTAAAATTCTGCTGGAGTTCCAAAAGTTTCCAAAGCTAACAGATATCTCTGGCTTTGGAAACTAAGTGGAAGTGTGTTTAAAGTAATGCAAATGGAAGTAGAATATTGCAATCAGTGTAAACACCATATATCTTAAATGGCTTCATATGGCGGATGCTGCTGTTTTTGCTTTTGAAGTTAATTAAAGGACACTCACTTGTTCAGCACATTGAGTTCCAGCTGCTAAAGAAAGCCAAAACCCAAATGTTGTGTACACGCAAATTCCCCAGAGGCCGCCCTCAAATCCTTGTCTCTCCCCCTCAGAAATCAATACAGGCATTTGTTCTCAGATGTCTTCATTGTGATATGTCTTTGCATGCTTAATGAACTTCCCCTGCTCACTGTCCAAGGCTGTATTGATCTTCAAAATGGCCAGCATTCAGCAGAGATCTCCGTTCTGTCTGGGCAGAGCCGAAGCAGAGAGCGCGATAGATCAAGCGGACAGACACAGCACATTATGCCTCTTTTTCTGAGCCGGACTGTTCCAGTCACTTTTCAGCCGCTGGCCATTTATCCACTGTCGTCTGCAGACAGCTGGTTAAGAGAGGTGAAAAGGGGAAGCGCAGTGAATCTTAATCTAATTAAATGCAGAGAGCCAACGGGAAAGTCTCTATCAGCCGAGTTTTGCTGCAGATCTCTCTGCTGATAGCAGTGAAAAATGAGCTCCAAGGTCAGCAGTCACACAGCCACGCCTTGATGTACTCTCCTCCACTTTCACCTCATTCACTACCGAACACACTTTGAACATCACACACTTAGACTGACACGAACAAGGCCTCACACAGTGGTTAAACAACAGTCAGCGAGTGCGAGTCTGAATAGTTCTTAGAATCAGCTTTACTGGCCAAGTTGACATAGATAGATGCAACCCAATCTACAGAAAAAAATCTTTGCATTGTGCAGTTTTTTTTTAAACATGTATGCTGTTTTACCAAAGGGACATGGCAACCAATGTGCACCATCACAATGGTTCGGATTACCTTATATATTACTCTTGTTACCAACAGTGTTGTTACCAGTCGCATGGGCATTAAAATTGAAACCAGTCCCATCTGTGTACTCAAGTGATGGTGCCCATGTGCAATGCATCCACCGCCATCCGGCTGTGTTCTGGTTGAACATGGAGAGTGGCTTTTGGTGTCTCAATCATACACTAAAAGCACTGACAGAGTGGACATATTTGGCAAACTCGGAGTAAGAATGGGTTAAACAGCAATTGGTTGCTTAAATACACACCCACGTTTGGTGTATAAAAAGCTGCTGGAAAAAGTGACAGGTTGCTAAAAGCACACCCACGTTGTTCTCTAGCTACACCCTTATTTATTGCCTAAAAAGCAGCAGGAAAATCTGTGGCAGATTGCAAAAAACCACCCACGTTTGTTGCCTAAAAAGACGAAAAAAATGAGACAGGATGCTAGAAACCCATCCCCAGCAACAGGTCACTAAAACACATCCCGTGTTGTTTGTTGGTCTCCAGTTTTTCAGAGATCACCGCCGCCTTGATAGTATGAGTTTTCTGTCATGACTTCTGAAGAATGGAGACACCTGTTGAAGCTTTAATAAGCACACATTTAATATAAGTAAAAGTATGAGTATACAATTAAAATTACAACAAACACAAGTACAATAAACAAGTACAACATAAATGAAGATGAGTACAAAGACGAACTAAAACAAAGACTACAAATGAGGACAAGTACAAAAAAGACGAGCGCTGGGGTCAGCCCAGACAGAGACAAGACTAAACGCAGACTAACTGAGACAGAACATAGAAAGCTGGCTGACGCCGATCACATAGAAAGGCAGTGGTATATATACAATGCTGTGACATTGATGGTAGTTATCAATTACTAACATGTCAGGTACTAGACTTCTTTTGAGGAATGAGGTATGTATTTGTGTAGCTAAATTTACTGGCACTGGTCCAGCTCAGGTATCCATGGTCGAGCATAACTTATAGGCACTAAGACTTTACCATATATAGGTAGGTCTTCCTTTAGGTAGGCATAGTCTTGAACTAACTACGAAGGATGCATAATCGTAAAAATACATACTAACACATCCCCTCCATCTCCTGATAACAAACTCGGCTCATATTCTAAATCACTTTAGAAATGTTGATATGACATCTAAAGTATACACATTTTAACTCAAACACTACAGTGCCAACATTTTCTGGGCTGATGAACAACCAGAGCAGCATTTCCCAGAGAAAAAATGTAATTGCTCTGCACACAGATGCAGACTTCAAAATAAAAACTCATTTACCTTAACATCCTGTATTGTCTGAGTTATATGCAATGGAAATAAATGGAGACATTTCAGCATTAGGCCTTAATGTGCTGCAGTATATATTGCACAAACTCTTTTTGTTACCATAATGATATTTACAGTTGTTGGTGTCTCATACTGCAGGCACTGTACTGAATTCTAAATATACAATGAAACCAAATGGGCCTCTCCAGACTCATTTATGATTGTACTATATAAAATGGCTTGCAATAAAATATCAAAGGATGGATTTCTATTTTTATTTTATTATGTTATTAATACTATGTCAAACTGGCCTCATAGCATTGTTCCTGAGAGCTTGGTTGGTGCAGGAAGTATGTCTTCTGCTGTATAAGCTCAGGCTGATGATTCTGTCGGCATTTGATCCCCACTTCAGGTCATGGGTTTGCATATTGCAGATTGCAGACTCCAAAAATGTGTACAGGTGTAATGATATCACACTGAGACCCACTTAATATAGCAGAAAGATCTTTTTTTTTAAGACAACATTCCGATCCTGCTTGGTTCTTTGTTTGGTCAAATGTTTGAAAAGATGAAACCACATCTATATTTTTCTAGACTCTGATACACACGTATAAGTGAAAATGTGTTTATTATCAATAAAAGAGGAGAGATATTTATTTGTTAAACTAACGGGTGTGTCTTCCCCCACTGGGGGTTTTATTCCTTTATTGGAGTATGCCCCTTTTCTCCTTTATTGGAATATAACCTTTTTCCTTTATTGGAATTTGTTTCGTCTTTTAGGTTTCTTTTTTCTATGAATTGGAAATTACTTCTGTTCTCCCTTAACCTTAATTTAATACAACTTTGAACGTAGGTGATGCAGACTGAAAATGGATTTTAATATAAAGTATTTTTGATATAAAGATGAATTTGATAGAAATAATCTTGTTATTATATTTTGTACAATTAAGATATGTTTGATGTTTTGTACTCTGGCCTTGACATCACTGTTTTTCTTTCACTTTTTGTATTTATTTTCTATGTAATAAATTTAATTGTTGATTGTGAAATGTTTTACCACCATGACTGGTTCAGATGATTAATCAGACTATTGGTGTGTGTTATGTTTAAATATAGGTGTGGTTTCATCTTTTCAAACATCTGTCCTAAACTTGTGTGGCATGGAGTAAGTGTTACCTTTTTTCTTCATGTATGCTGTTTTTTGATAGCCTTGCACCTATGTGATGTGTGGATAACTACTGTCTTTCAAATAGAGATTTTAGTCAATACTAATGAAGCCTAGTGACTCCTAAACAATCTTCCAGGATCTCAGTGTCAAACATTTTAGTTAAAGTAAGATGTAAAGGGGAATTAATTAGAACACAGTACAGGACACACAAGAAAATGTTTTAAGATATATGTAATCATGAACAAATATCAAGGGCATAAATGTAAGATTATGTTCTGGACTCCATATAAATCAGAATTCCTTGACAAGGCAAGTTTAACACACTGACAAAATATATGAAACACTTATTTAAAAAGTATTTTCTTGTCATCTAACAACTATCAAACATAATCTGGTGCTAACTCTCTGAGGCCCAGTGTATTAGAGCTGTCTTTTAGATCTGTATAATTTTACATAACACACCTGTATTACTGTCAACCTCACATCTTTGTATGAAAAGTCTTTGGAGAGATAGAAATCAGGCACAGTGCCTGGTTTGTGAGTGTTATATTCCTAAAAGATAACCCCGCGTTCCAGTGGGAAAGAATACGTGATGATGGATTCCAGTGCCAAGTTAGATGTCAGTTCAGTCTGTCTTGAACCTTTCCAATGTGCATAGAGTTCCTTAATAGCTACTGAAGATTCTGATTTTCTCTAGAAGGTTGATAAAATTTGAATATTAATGTGATAGGCATAAGTTCAGTTGGGAGATTCCAATTTGTAAAACTGACATGGATTCTGGAAACCACTTAATGCATTCTCTGCCATAAAGTAATATCCAATTAGACCGCTAAAGCAAGTGAGGTATATCAAGCGAAAGCTGTCTGAAGACATTGTCACAACTAGCCTTAGCTAAAACTTAAACACTATTTACTTCCCTTACTGTGAATAAACGGCATGTTGGTTATTCAGTTTGTTTATTCCACATAATAAATTGAGAATGGTTAAATCCACTTATGATAGACAAACTCAGCAAAACTCCTGCAAAGAGTAACTACCGTTGCAAAATAGTGATAAGCACCCTCTCAACTTTTGACACTTTTGGAATTCCAGGCCCTTCTCAAATATGGCTGCTTGGTCAGTGACTATCCTTTAAGCACCTCTATTTGATATACCAGGCTTTCGACCAACTCCAGTGCAAATCCATTGGCAGCAATTATGTAGTATAAAGAAAGTCCAAGTTATCCTGGAGGTAGGTATGGTGGATTGGTCAAACACACATAAGACTTTCACCTAGGAGACCCCTGTTTGTGTAATGTGTGAATTGTTTTGTTTTTTTTAACTACATTATGTAGTTATTCATACATGTCACATGAAATATTCCATGTCACATTTGTTGTTAACTTACTGAGGCTACTAAACTTTTAATCCAAACCATGCCCTTTTTTTTAGTACCTAACAAAGTAGTTATGATGCCTAACAACCTGTTCTCATTCCAAAGATGTACAAGTGTGATGCCAGAAGCCACCTTTTGCATCCACATGCAAAACGAATGGAGGCGTCAGATAATAACGTAGTCAAATGAACCGGTGGTGCTGTTATCATACACAGGCAGACAGCACGCACATCCACATGCAAGGCTGCTTGTAACCATGTCATATAAGTAGCACAAGTGCGTTTATAGTACAGGTGGATGGGGAGGTAGATGGGTCCCACAAACAGCTGACTTTCGTGTGGGATTGTGTTCCTGTGTAGATGTGTGTGAGAGGCCGTCTCTGAGACTCCAGTACTGACGCTGGAGGGGTACTGAGAGTGTCATAGTTTGAAGCTCAGGGCAACTGACCTTGGTGCTGTATTTGAGAAATTGGGAGTGACATATCACTCAGAACTCTGCAATTTAGTATGGTCAAGTAACCTTTGAAAGGCAGGCCTATTTATCTATCAATCTATTTATCTAACTGACAAGCAGAGGTATAGTTATAATCTAACATTCTATACTGTTAATTGAGTTAAAATGGACAAGAAAGCTGAAAGAACACATTTTTTGGGTAGATACTGCATTTTTGCTTGCACTTTGCAAAGACTAAAGGCAGAATTGGTTTTCACACACCTTTTGAAGCACCTTGACGCAATTTAGACAAATCCTTAGTGATGTTACTTGGGGTCATTGGGTCTTGTAACATCAGACACCCTCGCCCCAGCTTGTGTCTAATTAGCTGTGGTCTAGGGATCACCTTACTTGATCAACAGCTATCTCGATACCTTGTCTGAGGCATCAAACATCTTCCTAATCGCTTTTGCTTTGCAAACCTGTAATTCCAAGGAGCTTGAGTGCCCTGCGAAGCCTGAACTTGAAGGTCCTCCATGACACTCGCCTACCAGTCCCCCATACTTGGCCCTCTTCCACTTGAGTTCGGTATCCATGTCTTTTAGGTGTTATATAGGTGCTGTGACAATGAGTTTTGGTGGAGTTAAATAATCAGCTAAATGTTCCACTTTTCTGTATGCTGCCCAGCTTGTAGAGAGCACAATAACGACACAGCAGCCAAAAGTTTCATTTTGGCTTCTCTTCAAGTTACTCAACGCATTAGTGTTAATTACCTACAGCTGTCTGCCGCCTGGGATGTCTGTTGTTTCATCTGGTGAAAGTTGCTGCTTAGTGCTGGCTAATGAAATGAGAAGCCTATCGCCTGAATGTTTATCACATTACTCAAAAAAGAGGAAGGAGAGAGAAAAAGTTTGATAAGAGATTCATTTATGTGACAGCTTAGCAAATCCGGGCATTTTTTCCAGATGCAAGTATAACAAGCTCTGGGCAAAGGACTTGAATCACATGACTTAGGCTCACAACAAATCTAATTACAGACTTGTCTTAAAATTTGAGGAAAAAAAGACTTGCACCCCAACTTGTCTTAAACATCTATCATTTGTGACTTCAGTTTAATGTGAGACTTGGAATGACTTGATGACCAAAGCCCAAGATTCTAAATGTTAAAAAATGTACAGAGAATCTGCTCTTTACACAATAAATATTATTGAATTAATTAGACAGCAGCCAGTTATTAACAGATGAGGTAAATGTATGTTTGTCAGTGAAGATAAGCAGACAGACTTGGACAAACTTGGAACTTGACTTGGATCTTGCTGGTCTAGATGTGGGACTTGACTTTGGACTTCACTTAGAACTTGTTGGTCTAAAATTTGGACTTGGCTTTGGACTTGTTTGGGACTTGTTGAACTACGTTTGGGGCTATACTTGGGACTTCTTGGTTAAAACTTGAGGCATGACTTGGGAGTTTTTGGTGGGGACTTGGGACTTGGTGGTCTTGACCTTGGTCTTGAATTAGCACTTGTACTGACTTTGGACTAATAGCCAAAACATGAGACTGAACTTTGCAACGTTGCAAAACAAGTATTTTATTCTACATGTGTCTGCTGGAACCACACCCTAGTAACAGCTTTTTCATATTTGTGAGAACCCAGTTCTAAGAGCCCCCCCCCCTTCTTTCACTTGCACTGTATTAATGAGGAACAACTGCAGTTCCTTTTTGACCTCCTATTTCAGAGAAGGCATTCTCCAAGCACAAGAAGAACCACGAGTGACGAAAGTTTTGGATGATTATTATCATTAGTTGTAGTGGTATGTTGCTTGGTCGAACACAGCCAATGCAGAATCGGCAACCACCATTTTTAAATTCTGTTAGCTGTGAAAACAACAGTCACACAAAACTGTTTAACTAAGAAAAGGGAAGAAAATGTAGACAACAAACTTGCAGCGAAGTCCAGGCTTTCTGAGCATATATGTGACGACTAAAATACGACGGGATTTTGTCTCATCGAGGCAAAAGTGACACTGTTTAACCAACCACTGACAATATCTCACTTCAACGATCCTACTGGAAGTGTGATTGCAAACCGTAAAAAAGCCCTTGAAGGTATATAGTTTTTAGGGGAGCTCTGAGTGGGTAGTTCCCATCAGATTTATATTTTTGTGTTCAGGATTCATGGGACGTTGGTGCGATCTAGGGAACCAATCCGCATTTATTTATACATAGTTTTGATCAGAATCACTGTAAATAAGGATGTGTCTTCAATGGAAGGTGTTACACAATGGACAATGGAAGTAAACGGTAGTAGCCAAATCTGTGACATCCTGGTAGTTAAGTTTTAGTCAATATACCCTATATTTTCAAGTTTGGTGTTTCCTTGTGTTTTATTTTGATACTCACGTGTTGTCTCATTTCTTTACTTTTTGCCTCTCCTCTTCTGTGTTCATTACAAAAGTGTGGATACCAACAAAGTTTTGTTCTATTAGTACACATATTTTGTGTTACCCAAAAAGGAAGCATGGGCCAACTATTAAATAGACCACTGAAAACCCTTTTTTTCCTGATTATTTCTCACTTGACTTTTCCATCTTTTCTCTCCAACCTGTAGAATGCGACATGCCAGCTGATGTCTTCACGGTTCACACTTCAGGTCAAGAAAAACCTGTTAATTTTTGGCTTCTGTGCCAATTTAGTTTTGGTAGAAATTCTCTGAACAATTCAAAATTAGGTGAGAGGACCAGAAAAGAACTGGTTCTATGTTGGTGGGAAAGGAATAACAAAGTCCCCAGAACTGTATGGTCCAAAAATGTCTACTAATGGTTTGAAGAGACAATTAACAGAAAAAAGGACCAACCAACATGACAGGTCCTATAGTCCTTTTTTAAAGAGTTTCTTACATGCCATTCATTATGGAGGAGCCAGTACCATAAATCAAGGTCCTAATGTGCCAAGGAAAGTTTCCCAGCATGCCAGCCTGCCATGTCCCTATTACACCCCCATGTTATGGGTGTGTTTCAGGAATAAATTGGCTGTCCCTCCAGCAGACTGACAGGTATCTCTTTCCTCAGTGACATGGCCCAATAACTCCCATCAGTCTACTGCAAGGCAGCTCTGCCAGCTTTTAAATTGCTCTGGCTTCTGTCCTGAGTGTTTGGTGTAGGAGGACTATCGGCTTGAGAAACACCCGGGGAAACAGGAAGTTACACTGGAATGGAGTGTAGAATATGACTATGTTTGTATTGAAGAGGGTCATTACTGTGAGACTGTGTTTCCTTTTCTCTGAACCGCCTGTGCCTGTTATCTGTTTGAGAGCTCGGAAAAGCAATTAATGATTGACTCCCAGGATGCGGATTTAGGGGGACCAAGCAAATTGATTATGTGCATAATGTAATGTAATGTAGCTTAAATGATGACTGTCTGGAGACTGCAAGGACAGAGTGGAAGCTGTCATCTGGAAGGCAACAGAAGCCCAGCAGAAGGTAGCTCAAGAGTTTGTAATTAACTTTCTGTTGGTTCAGAAACAGTGACACAAATGAGCACGGAACCTTGTGATTGGCGATTTAAGCGGTTAACCAACGGAGTCACACATGAGCTGATTTCCATATACATTTACTGCTGAAGTTCATTTCACGCTGGCTTGCTAACTGTGTTTGTTAATCCAACAGCATATTTTTCAAAGACGATTTCTAACACTGTCATTACTATGAATGGGTGTCCAAATGAAAAAGAAGACTTCTGATCACAGTTAAACAGGACAGTATTAGTCTCATCCAAAATGTTATTGATCAACATGTTCTCATCTCCGCTCTGTCAGTGATCTTCTGCATCTACCTATGACATTTTAAGTATCCTTCTGCCCCAGCTGTTTATGCTCCAGGATGCCGGTACGATGACGTCAACAAACGCACATGGTGGGATGATGCAGCATGTCCTTATGTTTACACAACAGCGCAGACGGTCAAATTATTGGGATTAGGAAAAAATGTACAGATGGTTAGGTTTAGGCAAAAGAGGCACATGATAAGGCGTAGAAAAAAAACACACACATCCAACATAGAGGCAAACTCTGGACTCCTGCACAAAAGTCAGTCATTTGTGGGACCCATCCGCCTGCCCTATAAGTCTTTACTAAACAAGGAGCATGCATAAAACCATTATTCTCAAAATGAGAAGAGATGATTCATGGCAGATTTTGCTATCAGCTAATTCATATCTGTAGCCCCTGTATGTCCATGTAGTCCCTATATGTGGATATAGTGAAAGTTTACATAAATATGACAGAAAGTTCTTTTGAAAAAATGCATCTTTAATAAGATAGCACCTAGCTTGAAGCCCTTATTTTCTTTCAGAGAAGATGCTGAATTGTGTTTCAGAATTATCTTAAAGTTACTCATAATTTAATGCAGTGGTAAAGGAGTTTTATCACTGCTGTAGGTTTTGTTTGTTCATACATTGAATTCAAGGGCAGGTATTGCCAGAGCAGTTTGTCACTGGGGTCGTACTGTGAATCAGACCTTTGCTATCAGTTTATCTCCTGCCTCAGTGCTGGGGAGACCAGCAGAGCGACTGTCTGACTGAACAAAGACATCTCTCTCCTCCATATTTGGAATTAGTGCTCCATCATTCTGCTGTGGTTTAAAGTCCAGCAGCAGCAGCCTCCCACTGGCCTGACAGTTTCTATTAGAATAAAATAATCAGAGTAGCGCAGCTTAAAGTGATACAAAATCACTCGTGTTTTTCAGTGATCTCCACTGAATGGTTACCGTGGAAACACGGGAAAGACCTGTTCATCCAAGGTCACGTCATTTAAAAACCATCCAGTTGTATGCATCTCTTGAGTTTAAGTGTGTGCATTCTTATGAATACAGCTTGATGATGCTAATCACTGGCACAGCGCACTCACCGAGAGCAATCACGTTGTGTGATCGGCGTGATCTCATTCAATCTGCATCACACTCAGTGTGCAGAGATAGAGCTTCTCTGCTTGATTCCACTTCTGTCTTCCACCATCTCATCTCCTCTCTGCTCCTGGGGGAGGAGGTCTCTGAGGAAATATCAGTTTGTGCAAGAGGCCATGTTTTCAGTCCTCTATGATACAAAATGTGTCTGATATCATGTCCATCAGCTGTCAACTGCTTGGTGTCAGTTTGATGAAATGAATTGATAGGACATTTAAAAAAAAAAAACAACCCAAAACCCAGGCATGCTTTTCCTACTTTCCTTTTCAGTATAGATGCACATTCCAGTTGCCATAATAAAATGTTGGCATGGTACATTTCTGTAAACCACTAAAAGTCAACATTTGTACATTTTATATGTATCATATTAACCATTTTAACTGCTTGTTTTTTAGTCAGTCATTATACATTTTCTGCACATGGTGTTTTTTAGCAATACATAGCTGCTTTTCCAGCTGGTATTGTGCCACAAAAAACATATTCCTGTCTATATCCAAGTAATTTTTGTGCTTCAACCTTACCCCAGCTATCAGGGAACATTCCCACAACATTGGCTAATGTTACCCACAAGGTGTAATAATGTCTTTAAGAAAACATTTTAATCTATTGTTTAAAGAACCCTTAAAAGATGTTTATCATATCAGTAATGTTCCTGTGAGGTCAAATACTAAGTAATACATAACATTATAACTTCAGCATTCTGAGGATGTTTTGGCGATGTCGAGAGCTGACAGATTATACAGTGTTGTTTTATAAATTGTTCACACAATGTTATAGAGAACAAAGAAAGAACATTTTCAAAGCAACTTTCAGAACATGTTTTCAGGATGTTATAAAGGCCTGAGAATACGGAAAATGTTTTCTGAAATGTTCCTTTAATGTGATTTTTATTTATTTTTTGAAATTTTGATATTTATGGAGAATGTTACCTAAACTTTAAGAAGTACATTACTAAAACATTGCATTGTACTAATGGTAGGAAATGTCACCAAATGTCGAAACGTGACAAATTCAACCCTCACAATGTGTAAGACTAAACACATCGTCATTATTCAAACAGCACCGATGTGGCAGCAGATGTCTCATAATGATTGGTGCTAAATTAAACTGATTACATCAATTAAACTTTCAGTATCAGACTCAGCATCAGCTGAGAGTGACAGAGTTGCTGTTTGTCCTCTAACAGCTCCTCAAGCGTTCAAATTACACCAAAGGTGTCGAGGGACAGCCTTGAATTAACAACACGATTTCAGGATACCAGTTTTGACTCAGAACAAGAGGAACAGGTCAGGAACACGTTGATTGAAGCCATGTGGGGAAAAAAATGGCTGCTTCTCTTTCATCTGCATAATGGAGTTAACCATCTTTTAACCTCTTTGCATTTTTAATTAATAGAATAAATCATAGTGAGCAATTTATATGAGGCCTGTCTCGTCAGAGGATTTATACAACAAGATATAATGCATTTTTTAAATAACTAACTGATTTTTATTCATGACGTATTTTTGCTGTATGATGGTAACAAAAAATGCTTTGGCTGTGCTTGAAGTGGAAGCCACAGAAACTCTACATGTTATATTATTGCCTGTAAAGATGCCAAGGGTAAAATGAATATTACCACCATGAACCTTACATACCTCCTCAATATGTTTTTTTTCAACAGCATTTATGGTGTAGACATAAAAAGTATCATAAGAGTCATCTCATATAAGAGTCCTAATTGAAATGGTCAAACCAATCAATACTGAAAAAAAACTGGAACAGAACACTTATGTTTTTGCTTTTTCACAAATTTGTTCAAATCTTTGTAAGTAGGCAGGTTTCGATTAACCCTCAAATTGTGCAAACTGACACTATGAATAAAAAATACGTCTAATAGAAATGTCATTTTCGAAATAACTCCCTTGTGTCACATAAACAGTTTTTATGCTCGCATGAGGTGGTATTTCAGGTAATTTAAAGAAAGCCATGTTTTGCAAAACTGCAGTAAAAACCCTTTTTTGGCTTTTATAGCTCACATTATGCTATGGCTATGTGCTTGTCAGTAGGTACCGGCTCCTTCAGGCATGAATCAGCAGGTGCTATAAGAGCTGTTATTGCATTGCAGAACACACAAGTTGAGTGGATCATCTGGAAGTTTTGAATCCAAAAATCCTCTGTAAAATCAAACAGCATAATTTCTACACAGGTGTGCATTGGGATGGTCACAATGAAAGGACATTCTTAAATGTGCAGTTTGATCACACAACACAGTGCAACAGATTTCGCAAGTTTTGAAAGACTGCAGAAATATCCATCAATGGTGTTGCCCTTGAACTGAATGTGCTTTTCACTATCATAACATGTCTTCCCTGAATTTGGCAGTACATCCAACCATCCTCACAACTGCACAAATCGGTTAGGATGAGGAGCTGTTGTCAGGTCAAGACCCTTGTAAGGATAATGATTATTTAGATGAGCTTCCCTGAGATGGTTTCTGATGGTTTTTGCAGAATTTCTTCAGTAGTATTGCTGCTTTTTCATGCCCCTTGGAAATATTGTACTTCCCAGTTCTACAGCTGTTATTACGACAAACACACAATCAAGTGCCCTGGAAAAAAAAACGGCAACAAAGACGGACCATAGAAGTGAAAAGGTTGTTTTTTCATTCAAACGTCACAATACCACACTCGTAAATAGGGTATATATGATTTCCAAGGAGCACATGAAGGCAGCATATGAAACAATTGTTGCATCCATTGTTTGGTGGCTGTTCTCAGAGGTCAGGTTACAGGTCAAGATGTTGGATGTTGAGGTTCTGAGCTGGTGTGTCTACATGTGGTTTGTGGCTGTGAGGCCGGTTGGATATACTTTTAAATGAACACAAACGACTTTGGAGATGGCTAATGGTAGTGAAATCAACAGCTCTGTTGGACACTCCTGCAGTCAGCGTGCCAGTGGTAAGCTCCCTAAAAACTTGTCACATCTGTAGTATTGTGCTATGATCAAACTGCACATTTAACGTCTGGATCTTGTGCAGCACTCCAGTTCATCCAGAAGGTGTTGGATGGGGTTGAGGTCAGAGCTTTGAAATCTGTGGAGTCCTTCCACACCAAACAAACTGGGAAACCCATTTCGTATGGAGCTTGCTTTGTGTCATGTTTATAAAAGGAAAGAGACTAAAACAAACTACTGAAACTAAGTTGGAAAAGTTGTCTAAAATATTACTGCATGCTGTAGCATTAATATTTTCTGTAATTATACCTAAGTGACCCAAACTAAGAGGTAAAAAATTAGAGGGTTGTCCACCACTTTTGGCCCACAGTGTGTTTATGGCCATAAAATCACCAGTAGGGGGTGCTGCCATATCATAACCAAATGCTATAAAGAAGCGCTGCGATGGGTAGACAAATCGGAGGTTATAACCAGAAATGACTGAATATAAAAAACAAAATTCCCAAAAGATTCGATTTATAGATATTAATATGGCCACAATGCTGAAATAAATTATTCGAATGAGTTGATTTTTGTGAATTTCCATGATTAAGCCAGCAGTATCAGCACTGCACTGTACTGAGAATCTGAGTGGATAAATACTGTGGTAGATAAATACTGTGGAGCTTAAATGTTGTATACTGCAGAGAGAACAATGATGGAATGGGGGTTATGCAAACAAGTGCGTGCAGGCGCAGCGGGAACACTTAATTCCTTCCCTTTAAGACATCTCCATTCACACTCCAGCAGCTTAATGCATTTCTCCACAGAGATGGAAAGAAGTAAATTAAACATCTGTCACTCTGTTCAAATGCTGGAGTATCATTTGGGGGGGTGGGAGGTAAATGCATGTGGGGGGTGGGGTGGTAGAGTGTTATAACTACACCTATGAGGACCAAATTCATCGTTTATCTTCATTTAAACAACAGTTGGTTCTGACCAAGCAATTTGATTCGTCGAGTTGCATTCCATTTGTGCTGATATAGGAGTACAACATCACTGTTAACTTTTAACTCTGCATATATCACTCTGCTTCACAGCTGTTCAAAATCTCTTAATTAGTGTAAAAGTGAAATATGGGATATGTTTATAGTGTAAGCATAGGTTCAAACTGCTAGTTTGAAAGGAGGGGAATTTTTAAGGGTGGCTTGAGCTGACTGTACATGCATTGGAATTACTCAAAGTTATGAGAAAGCCCAGAACGTGTTTGGACTGATTTATTCCTTCACACACCCTCGGTAGTTATCTAATGTTACCGTTGTTTGTATCAATGTTGAAATAAAGATGAATATTGTCTGACTGGTATCACCCCTTAAAAAATACCTGAGCAAAATCCTGCCTGATGCAAAGCCTCGACCTGCAGCCCAGGAGGGGGACAGCTGTGATGGGCAGGTTTTGGTAAACCGCCGTTCACTAGGAGTAAACCAGCTGTCACAGGGACACACTTGTCTGACACCAACTGCAGCCTGAGCGACACCGACATACACACACACACACACACACACACACACAAACACTGTCTGATATGGGACTTGAGGTGACGAAGATCACGGCAGTGAGTGGACACACGTTGGAGAGATGAATTGTCTGATCAAACTAACTCATCTAAATCACGCAGGCCGCCAAAGTGTGTGTTAACAGATTCTGATTTCACTAAAAACACAGAGATAAATGTTCATGATACTAATCAGCTGCTCTGTGCAGAACATTAAGACCGAGCTAACACAGATTAGCAAGCAGCCTGCAGAAATTTTTTTTATGTGTTGCTAGGTAACAGCTGTCACCTCCAGCGTTTGAGGAACTATTTGTGTTGGCGTAGCCAAAAAAATCATTAATTAAACAAAGAAATCACAATCTGTTGTAGCTTGTTACTGTTAAATAATAAAAGAGCTTGTAGAACTGTTGTATAAAAGTAATATCACACTCTGTATATCATCACGGCTGGGATTATCTTCAGCGACCTACGACCGAATCACAGCCATGATGATATACAAGTACATCACTCCGTCTCGTGTAATATTGCTTAATTACTTTGTTTTCTTTATGGAATTGAAGTTTTGACTTTAAAATTTAAAAGTTAATAAATTTAATTTTAAATTAAGTATTAAGTTTATGTTGGTTCATAAAGCACTTTATGAACTCTAGTGCAGAGTTACTAATAAACAGACAATAGAACACTATTAAAAACACTATATACCAAACCAAACCAAGCTAATCCAAACTACTATTTGCTTTGTAAAGTAACGGGGTCCTGAACAGAGAATAAAGTCACCATAACAAACCACAGAGAGGCTCCCTCTGTTTGTGTTGTAATCTGAGCTTCTCTGGTGTTTGCTGTGGTAAGCGGGTCTGGCCGCGCATGCATGTTTGTGCATGTGTATATCCCTCCTCTGAGCACTTCCATCTTTACTACCATCAGCACACTGTTCACATGATGGCAGCCTTTCAAACTGTGTTGGCTATGCATGCATTATTAGAATTTTGGTGCATTGCATTTTGTAGGAAAATGTATGAACAGTGTGTGAGAACAGCCCAAACATATAGAACAAAGCCTGATGTCTGCATGTGAACATCCACAAAACGTAAAATTCTAACATCAGTAGACATTTCACTTATCGCCACCTGATTTTCATTCCAGCCAAAATTTAATAATTGCCTGACGTAAGAGTCCAGTGGTTTTCTGACATATTGATGTCTGGTGCTAGTTGGGTTATAATGTTACCGTGTAGCTGTTGCCATGTGATGTCACTTGTGATTGGCTGAACCTCTGTTCCTTTACCTTGTGAAGTGAATAAAAAATGCTGTATTCCTGCAGAGTGAAATGGCCTTTTATGTTTTTTTTTTTTCTTACAGTCATATGTCTTTAAAGAACATGCAAATTCCTAACCATAAAATGTGATGAGGGGATGAAACGTGTATAAACATAAATACTTACAAAGCATGCATATTTAATGGACTCTTCAGTATTCAATTAGACTAAAAGGAAATGTGAAAAATGAAAACAAAAAAATTTAATGGGGTATAAAAAATGTAAATGCATTCATGTGAAATGTAGGATTAAAAAAGAGAAATAAACATGCTGGCATCTATCAGCAACGCTTTGAATAACAATAATTAATATGACTGCAAAAACAGTGAGATTAAACTCAGGCTGTAGTAAAAACCACAGGAGGGGGAATTTGAAGTGTGCCCAGCTAGGCGTGACAACTTTTGACTTTTGATGTCACCGGAGCCCTCGTTAACGCGAGCAGCATATGTTAACAGCTCCATGCTCGTTGCGTCCGGCCAAGCCTCTGTTCTCCGAGGGGCGACCGAGATAATCCCGAAATAATCTGCTGGGCTCTGCTCCGGCTGCGGCTCAGCCTCCCTGTATCCCCCAAACAGCCAGCACTAAGCAGCTTCCCTCCTTTAAAAGCCAGGCCTGGATCTCAGGCTGGAGCAGGTGTGAGCGGTGGATCACAGCCAGCATGGATAAGACTCATTCAGTTCACACGGCCGATTTAGGATCACCGGTTTATGAAATGTTTATATTCAATGTAAAAGCAAAAAAGAGCATTTGATGAGTGACAGCTGTGACAGCATTCAAATGTCATCTAACCATAAATAGAGGAATTTGTCTGTCTGTGTGTCCTTATCATAGCATATGTCATGTACTGTTCATCCACTCTACTTCACTTTTGGTGGGCATATTGGTACACAAAGGATGTGTAGTGTTGAATTTGGTGCACACAGCACGTTCATTATTAATAATGAGATGAGTTGCTGAGTGTATTTAACTGGTGTTTCTTACCACCAGTAATTGCTTTCTTTGGCATGCTTTTCTTTACCATAGCAACTAATAAAATTATAGCTGGCAAAAAACCTCCACTAATGAAATCCATGCTCTTCTTTGAAGCTGCAAGTGGTACTCACTGAGTTGAGCATGTCTTCAAAATTTGCACTAATAATGTTAACACCAGCAAAATATCTCCACTAATTAAATCCATGATCTACTTAATAACTGCGGTAGTCATATTAAATGGGCTGCACTTGCACCTTTGTACACATTCCACTTCACACACATCGAAACACGGCTGACCAAGGCTATCATACAAGGTGCTACCTGCTACTCAGTAACCATTTCCACACACTCACACACTGATGGAACAGCCATCATAAGCAATTTGGGGCACGGTACCTTGCAAAGCAAACTTAGACATACTGACTGGAGGAGCCAGGGATTGGAGACCACAAATTTTCCAATTAGTGGTCTACCTCCTGAGCCACAGCTGCCCTCATTCTCAGTTTGAACAGTCACATATTGGCATATCTACATATTGGACTCTAGGTATCCTTTTGCATCTGCTCTTTAAATTCCCGGATACTGCTACTGGGATGTCAACACAAGCACATGGTGGGATTATGCAGCATGTGGTTATGTTTAGGCAACAACAGCACATGGCAACCGATGCCGAGATGTCAACAATTGCACATGCTGGGACGGATTGTTAGTATTAGTGGAATGAGGCACATGGTAAGGTATAGAAAAAAACATCTAATTTAGACAGGAGGCAAAAACTGGACTCCAGCATGAAGGTCCAGGGTTTGTAGGACTCATCAACCGCCCCTTCCGCTCACCCCGTAGGCGCCCTCGTAATACTGATATCACGTCATTACTGGCCGTGCTTCACCCTGTCACTTTGATGCGGAAGCAGACAGGTTACATCCAGCGATGCTCTCAAGTCAGGTCACCTGTGTGCGAATCATGCAGACATGGCAGGTGCCATCCAGCAATCTGGCAGAGTGTGAGGATACGGTGACTGGTTCTATCCTGCCACATTCTCAGCTGATGCCATCCAGCAGCATTTCATGCGCACACAAAAGCTGACTTTTGGCATTGTGATCTCACACCAAAAGCAATGTCACAGCAGCGCTATTTTCCCGAGTTTGAAATGATAACAGGCTAGATGGCCGTGTTGTTAGACCAGTGTAAAAATTGCCAAATAAAATAAGTAAATCAAATTAAAATAGAGAGACAGGAAATTTGTTCAATCATTGAGATTTTTTACTCATGTGGATGATTTTTTAAACAGTTTTTGTGTGCAGTAATAAAAGATGAAGGTATGTTGGCCTGGACTGACAATGGATTGTGATTGTGTAAAAATGACAGTAAACTGTGAAAAGCAGGGAAAATTGCATGTATTTTAGCTCTTTCCCACAACTGTTGGAGCATCATGCTGTTGCCTGTGTGAGCGTTCTTTCACAGTTTGAATCAGTTCAGAGTTGATTGCACTTGGCGTTTGGGTGAACTTATCCTAAGATCTATTCTGATTGGCTCCCTCTTTTTAAAATATACATAAAAACAACGTTTTTACTTCCAGGGTCTGTCTTTATTACAGTTTTTCTGTCCAGGGCACTTGACTGCGCGTTTGTCGTAATTAAAGCTGCAGAACTGGGAGGTACAATATTTTCCAGGGGCATGCAAAGGCAGCAATACAACTGAAGAAATTTTGCACAAACCATCAGAAACCATCTCAGGGAAGCTCATTTGAATAATCATTGTCCTCACAAGGGTCTTGACCTGACAACAGTTCCTCATCCTTACGGACTTGTGCAGTTGTGAGGACGACTGGATGTACTGCTGATCATGTTGGGATTGTGAAGATCTCTCCATCTGACTGCTTGTGTCTCTTGCCTCACTGGACTTCTTTTTGCAAAGCTTCAGTTTATTTGGCAAGAAAATTTGTAATAAACCTGAACAATACTCTACTGAGGTACCTTTTCTTGGAATGGGCTCAAAGAATCCCTCAGTCTACACAGTGTGAGACTTTCTACAGTCTAACACTGTCATTTTAAAATCCCAGTTTACTGAGGCGTGTCAAAAATGCCATTGTCCCCGTCTGTTTTCTTTCTTGTGTCTTATTCTCAGTCATTTTGTCACTCCTCTCCAGGCAATTTAAAACATGTCACTGCTGGGAGGCTTATAAAACTATCAATACATTGTCTAGTTCAGCCTTCTAGAAATAAATGAACAGTCAGGGGAGGGGATATGCTGTTCACATTATCTAAGAAGGCAAACATGTAGGAATTTTGGCAGTGTTTCATCTTGTTATTCATCTTGACCGACAAAAATGCAGGTCATGAAATAATGACTTTCAAGATGACAGTCTTGAAAATGACTGTTGGAGAGCGAATAAGACAAATCTAAAGCCGTCACCTGCTGCAGTGTTCATTACACCTCACAGTAAGAAAGACAGAGAAGCCAAACCACAGATTGCTCATTTTGCTTCATACTTACTATTACTGCAACTGAAACGGTAAAGGAACTATAATACATGTGAAGTGGTATGAACCCTTGGTGGTCTGAAAATCTCTGACAACCATTAGATTTTGGTCTTAAATTCAGTGTGAAAGGGGTTTAACATTTACATTTTAGAAGACATTCTGTTCTCATACATTCTCAAAGAAATGACATATCAAGCTGATCCATCCAGTCCTTAGCATAATTGGAAATGGGGGACGTTATCACCTACTACCCATAACACTCACTTTTTTAAGCTTTAAATTCTTTGTTTAGACGCTTTTATGTCTTGTTTAATAATTCATTTTGTCAGTTTTAATATCCCAAAAGCTTTTTCGACTGTCCCTAAAATGAGTAACTCAGCAATTAAACAACAAATTCTTGTTTCCAACTTGTCAGATACCAACTCTTGGTCAGCTGCCCTACACATTAAACTATGACACTCTAGGTACCCCAATAGCATCACTTTTGGATGCTCAGGGACAGCATGATAATGTTCCCTTGTTACATGTGATATTACTCACGATATACTTATGCAATATTTACGAAATGTTGATTAAACACAATTATAAGACAACTGTGTTTCCTTTGAGTGATGTTATGCGACTTGTCCTCAGGCGATAACATTCCAAGAAGCATGGTGTTGGATGTTGAAACATTAGCTGGTTTATTGCAGCCACTGCACTATCTGTCATTATTTCCAATCAAAGGCAACGTAGGTATAATGGAAAGGCAAGACCCCTATATGTTGGAGTGGCCACGTATGAGGGATTTCTGGAAGGTGATAGTTCACGATTACACAGAGAAATTGTGAATTCAGAACTTTCAGATGCTCCGCTCATGCAGTAACTCTTGTAGCACCTGTTGCATCATGCTCGAGGGAGCCAGCTTCTACCGACCATAGCATCATGTGACCTAGAAAAGGCATAAAAGTGTTTCCATTGCAGTTTTGTGAAATATGGCTTTTTTGGATTGCATAAAATACCACCTGTAAAACAAGTAAAGTAAAACAAATGGGGGTTCTAAGAGAAAGGTCAGGTCACTGAAAGTGTTACTTCTCCTCCTCTGAAGACAATAACCACTCAGGCAAAATTCATAGCAGACTGATCTGAGATTTTGTGGGACAGACCAAACACCATCATTGGCTGTAGAGAGTCATTAATGAAGGAGCAAAGTGAGGTGCAAATGGATGCATGAAGTGAATGCCCTCTGAAGAGCTGTTTTGGACAACACTACAGTGGAAGAAAGCCCTCTGGCTTCGAAGAGCTCCAGCATACTTACAAAAGCACTCGAGCCAGTGGTTCAGGGCCAAACTCATCAGATGAGTGGGCATCTTGTGGAGCAAAGGGCTTCTTGGAGTGGCACAGTTAAATGATAATAGTCCTTAAGAAAGTCAAGGACTGGAGGAAAAGCAGGACTAACACATCATCTGCAGGTCTGTTATTCATTGTGGAAACATTTTTAGACATAGAATCTGTAACAATTCTGGCTTCACCTTCCTGTTAAAGTTTAAACCTTCTGGTCTAGATAAGCGATTTAAGTCATGGGCACATAATGGCGTAACAGCTTACTGCACTATGATACCTTGAATCTTTTAATCACTTTTCACATGCCCATAATCTCAGGGAAAAAAATATCTTTTTTAGATATCTCCAGGTCAGAGACTATTTAATGAAAGAAATCAAACAATCAGAGGACAGTGAACCCAACTTAATTTACTGATGTAAATAAGACTAAAGACAACAAACATCTTGTATCATGTATGTATAATAGAGTATAAAACTCATAACATGATTCCAATGTCCAAATCAAGCAAAAATGGGAAAGGGAAATGGGCCTGGAGATATCTGAGGACGACTGGAATGATATTTGTGAGACCACCGACTCAAGATCCAGGCGACAGTTCTGCTGGGAAAGCATAATACGATATTTTGTGACCCAAAAATGTAAAATTATACAACAGAGTTCTCAGGGGCAGAATGAATGTTGGAGGCTGTGTGGTAGACCAATGGCAGATCACTTTCACATTTTTTCGGGATTTTCCAGTACTCCGTCCATATCGGCCAGAGATTACCAAAGAAATAATGAACATTTTTGGAATTAAAGTTGAATGTTCTTTTGTAAAATTATACTTGGGCAAAACCTGGGCAATCTCTTGACCTCTTAACTTCTTTAAGTCCTTTTGGCTGTGAGCAAAAAAGCCATCACACTGAAGTGGCTACACACAAGCCCCCATTCAAAGGACCACTGGATTGCAATTCACTTCATGGAGAAAATCCCTTTTTTCTGTAATACTGTGAGTTGATCAGTATATCAAATATCAGGAAAAATGGACGACATACACTACGGGATAAAATGATTGTTGATAAACCCTGTTCTGTTCTGTTACCAAGCTCGACCCCCCCCCTTTCTTTTCTCTCTTCAACCTGAAAAGTTTTTATATTAATTTTAAATTTTCCAATAGGCGTATTTGGTATTGCAATTTCAATTTGTGCAATTTTAGGGTTAATGAAAACCTGTCTAGACAGGCAGAATGTGACAGAAAACACTTCTGCCTCAGAGAAGGTCCAGAGAGTACAGAATGCAGTATGCAAAAACGTTGAGGAGACATATTGTAGTTGCTGTTAAAATGACTGAATTTTGTGGATTCTCCAGCACAGGTTTTTATATTACATTGCCTAAACCAAAATTTAAAATGCTTATCAAATTTATGTTTTAGTTACAATCTGTTAAAATCCTTGTCATTAAGCACTTCTATTTCTGACACATTCGGTTGTTGCACATCAAGATGCTGATTAAAAGATGTGTTGAAAGTGGTACAGATATGTTACCTGGTTTCTGTTGCAATTTTTGCAGGAAAGTGTCTTAAAAAATCGGACCAACATGTTGAAATTGACAACACAGATGAAAAAAAAGTGTGTGAAATGTGTGAAAGGAGTTTAAAAGAGAAGCTGTCGTTTCTTCTTCACCACAATCTGGAGAAGCTTAGATCACAGACAGATCACATGCTGATCTCAGTGGAAGCCTGTCAGACAGAAAAGAGCATAATGCATTTGTTTCCGTATGAATGTGTCATGATCATGTGACAGAGCATATTGAGCTTTTCACACTTCCACCAGCTGACCTGAGAGGCTCTCCATAATTCAGAGGAGTGGGCTTTTCGCACCAGCAGTATGGTCAATGCTGCCATGCATACCTCCAGCACTGTGCCTGTTCTCCATCCGGCTCCTCTTTGATTAGAGCCCTGCAGGAGCGCAGACATGATCATTTGTTACATTCCTCTGACATTCTCTTGTTAGAAGGCATGTATTCCTAATGAACATTGCTACTGCCTGAATGAATGATGCAGTGACTTTTAGATCAATTATGTAGCTACTGCAGATAGCATGGCCTCCTACAGGAAGACTTAGGGCCATGCTTTGAGGGGCCCCATCTGAGGAATACAGGGCTGCTGGTGAAAAAGTTGAAACGTGCACATTGGAAGTTTCTTTGTTATCACTCTTATTAGGGATGCACAAACCGCCAATCTTCTGACAAGCGGATGACCCGATCCACCTCTTGCGCTACAGCCACCCCAAGAACGAAAACTTCAAAATTTTACTTCAATTCTGTGCTTGAGTAAACTTTACTTTGTTACATTCCAACACTGTCAGAATATCCAAATATCAGTCACATGTTGTCATGGTCTTAATGATAAATCATTCAGTAAATCTTCTTTGTGTCACTTCGACATTGCACAGTCGAACTTTATACCTTGAATGAAAGTGAAAATAAAAATAGTTTTCTGATGTTGCAAGGGTTTCATCAGACTTAATAAATTTTCCAATTGGGTGTGGTAATGAAAGATACATTTCCATCTGGAGTACAACCCATCTAAACACGGGTAAACATAATTTCATGTCACACTTCTTGATGCTTTGGAAGAGACATACAGCTGCGTGTAATTTCAGGCTTGATTCAGAGCTAAATGACAGTAACACAGTCTCTGCTGGAGCTGCTGGAGAGAGAGAGAGAGATTTGTTTCTCGATAGAGCTCCACCTTGTTTTACAGCCAGCAGTGACAAGGTGACTTTGTAGGGTTGAAACCGTATCAGACACCTCACTGTGGATAACGGTTTAAAGGCACAACCTCCCTTTATCGTGTCACCTCGGCTGTAATTTGTGCCGTGTGAAAGAAGTGTCCCCGCGCGTTCTGCTCTCTCTCACAGAAATGAACTGAAAATCTATATTAATTCTTAGGAGAATCACTCGCTGGCGGTAAAATTCTTTTCATCTTGTCCTGGTCACAGTTGGATTTTCCATTACATGCACTTTATCAATGTACGTGTGTTGAGATTCAGAGCACGACGCTGCCATCCTGCTGCCCCTTTAGTACCAGCCTTTATTCTGATATTCTTAAAACCCTTTGAACTCTGCTAAAGAAATGATCTGCCAGGGCCCACACTGTTTTTTGTCTTTCTCTTATTGTGATGTAATTTCTTGGAACATCCTTAAATGCTTCTTATCCCTAAAATCTGTACAATTTAGGCTTAACCCTTTAAAATCTGCATCAATCGATTTTCTGGTGCTGCTTTCAAACACCTTTTACAAGTATTTTGAGCGCTGAGGAAACTGGTTTGATTTCTTTAGAAACCATAGGAAAGAGGACATTAGCGTCTTGGCAAGAAATGTCCTGCAAATTGCATAACTTAGTAAATTTTTGATTATTTTTAAAATCCTTGGGAAAAGAATGTTAAAACTAAAATTACATTACAGAATTATTTAGCACACTTTCAAGTTATTTCCTTGTTTTAGTTTTAACGAAAAACACTTTTGTTTTTTGGCTAAGTTATGGATCATTTCTTATTAATTTGCTTATTGCCTTCTCCCCATTTTTCAAAGAAATCAGACTAATTTGCTGTGGTAAAAGCTGCTAAAAGGGTTATGTAAGTCAGTAAACCATAACAATTACCAAATTATTGAAATTGTGTCATACATTTAAATACAAAAATGTTACTTTGTCTGACTTTTCAAAATAACAACACAAAACATTTTGATCCAAAAGACTTTTAAATGTGGAAACAAAAATATTTCTTAAAATGCGATAAGTTATTTGAACGTGCATATCTCAGTTTTTGAGATATTGAGATATTTTTTTGTGCAGAGTTTTGTGAGGGATTCTTGCAACCCATTTTCGGTATGAAGTTATCATATACTGCTACTTTGTCAGTGATTTTGGCATAAGATAATGATGACAAAAGCCATCTTTCGAGGCAGTGTGATACTCCAGCTGTCAGCAGGACAGCACCTGGTGCAGCAGTATGATACGTGGACAGTCAGTGTCAGTCGATAACATAGTTGGAGAGAACCTGTTGCAACTATATGATTTGCTACTGGGTGGCATCAGGTTGAAACACATTTTCGAAGCTCAGTATTTACGGTATTTACAAATAAATATAAAACTGATTAAACTGTTTCATTTCCCCTGAGATACACTTAATATGTTTACTAAAATCTTAGTTAGAAAAAATAATTAAGCCTCAATACTTCCAAATTTTCTCTTTTTATATAGATCTCAGGATTTGGAGTGTCAACTTTTCTAATTGAGTAAAAACATAGCAACAGTTTTGGATACATACAACAATAGACAAACCACCAAACAGCCATTTTCTACATAGCCTTTCTGAGTTGTAAAGCAGCATGCTGTTTAGAATTAGAATGAACATACAGTATATTGGTGTGTCATCTACATTTGTATGTATACATCAGCACAGATAATTGACAAATTATTAATATAAATATTAAACAACAGAGGGCCTAAAATGGATCCTTTATGTACCCCAACTGTGCAATCTAGAGAGGTGGTTTGATGACTGTTTATTCTGGTGCAATCTTGTCTGTTTTGTAAATAGGATGACATCTAGCTCATTGTGCTGCTAGATATATTGTGATGTGATAATTTTGATCATAAGACCTTGTGATTTACCTGTGAAATCAATAAATATAGCACCAACTATACCACAACATCCAGCATACTTTTAATTTTGTTTATATAAAATCACAAATTTGCAGTTTCTGTTGAATGATTTCTTCTAAAAACCAAATTGCATTTGATCAAGTGGATGCTGACGTGAATTTAAATGTTGTAGTAATTGAAAATGATGACAGGGAAGACAGAGGCCTTAGCTTTTTGCTGCAAAAGAATTAATGCTCTCTATATTATTATTCTTACTTTAAATCTGTTTAAACAGGATCATGCAAATAATGCTCCTCCGAGGCTGCCCACATGATGCACGTTTTTGAAAGGGCTAATACACTCTCATAAGGTGTTAATCATGAAAGCAAAAACGTATTATCACTGTATTATAAAGGTCAGCCTCTATAATGATGAACCACCGAGTTGTATGGACTGTGGTTTAATTTATCACAGAGTGTTTGTTTGGTTTCCATTCCACCCGCAATCTTCTTACAAGCATTCATGGAATTAACACCCTGATTGTGCCATATTCATCAACTGTTAAATTGCCTCACACGAAAAGTGAAATTGTCTGTGTAATGCAATCAATTAAGAGATGCAGTTTGGAAAGCGGAATGAAAATTAGTGTTCACACAGATGCTGCCATACTGATCTTTTTTACCTCCGTCCTTATTCCACTGAAAACAGAATATAGTTGTACTCTGTGTGAATAGACACTGGACAACTCAAAGGCTTTATTTGATCTGAGAGGGACATTACTGTGAGGTATTTCTGCCCAGTGAATGGATTCCCATTCCTGCAGCCGCTCGTTGGCTCTCTTTTCGTTGAAAATCTGCTCTGCTGACTGCTGGACTAGTGCCACAACCGATTCATCCAAGACTATTCATTGGACCACTTTTAGCCCACAGAAACTGGCAGTTATATAGTGCTGTATGCAAAGTAGGGTCACAGGCTCCGGAGTTTGTGGCGGATTTAAGCTGGGGAGGAACTGCATGATTCATCCGTAATCATACAGACTCAGGCTTGGATTTTATCTGATACCGTGGCTGCTACTGGTCAAATTACCTCGATACTAAACTGAAAACTGTGAGTAATTACACTCTCATTATCATAAAGCCAATAGCATGCCAGAAAAGGAAACGTACCTTGGAGAATATTTTGCGTCTATGCAAGTGAAATAGACTTTGCATACAGCTCTGGACTGAATAAATGACCTTCGAGACAAATGCCATGTTTACAACCAGGAAGCGTGGCTTTTCCGCCAAATGAATGCCTGCAGGAGTTTGTCTGCAGCTCCTGCCCATTTCTCAATGCATATTTATGCTCCCAGATGCATATTTTTCCAGCTGCATGGAATATTACGCATTCCATTAGTGTGAATTAGTATTCTGTTTTGCATGCCGATGCAAGTTTTTGGCAAATGTCAGACTGGCCTCTGCTGTTGTGTAATCCCTTTAATCGCTGCGTAATGACCTAATTAGTTCAGTTTCACTCCGATCAATTTAAGCGCGGATGAGGGTCGTCCTCCGATGCTTGATGTTTTGGGTTTAATCAGAAGGCAAATTGGTTTTGCTCTCTTGTTCATATTTGCTATGGTGATAGATTTGTAAATTGTACAGTACAGGCAGCTGCTGTGTGCTTTTCAGGAGCCAAATGTATTAAGTGCGTACACAGGTCCTTTTTGGACTTGGAAACAGCAAGTCAACAAAACAAACTCAACTCAAGGGTCAAGAATAAACCTCAGTGCAGTGCAGGAAAAACAAACTTTGGCCAAATTTTTCTCCACTGTCTAGAAAAATGAACCATTTACAAACTTTTGGGGGCAGCTTTAAAGATTAAAAGTTTGTGGATAAAGTTGCAGTTCTCAATGTAAAATGAGCCCAGATAAAAATGCAGAAACCACAAACTTGTTCCAACACAAGTAAGTAAAAAGCACACTATTGCTGTTCCAAAGAGAAGTGTGTAATCATCCGTACCTGTATACACAACCCATTCTCATTCAGAAGTGCTCAAATACCACCACTTTGTTAATGATTTTGGCATAAGATACTGCCGCCAAAAGGTACTTATCATGTTGTATTATATGCCATTGCCAGTGTCATTTTGTAACGTGGCTGGACACAACCTGTAACAGTGTTATGATAAGCTGCTGGTCAGCTGGATGGCACATGACCTGGCCATATGATACAAGTGTGGTGGCGTCAGCTGATAACGCAGCCAGGGATGGATCATAGTATAGAGAATGAGAGTTAGAATAGAGTGGGAGCAACGGTAGGTGGATGGATAAAAAAAACTCCAGACTTTCCACCATGAGCCCCTGTTCCTGTTCAATGTGAAGCCAGAAGTCATGAGATATTTAATAGCACCTTATTGCTCTAGTTTGTGTAGCATACTATGCTAGTGACCCCAACCTTAGTGAGTGTTAGTAGGCTAACAAACCCTAACTACTAACTCCCCTTTCAAGCTAAACCAATATGTTTTTTCCTGAATCTAACCATGTGGTTTTTTTGCCTAAACTTTTGGATGAAATGTTCAACTTTTGTTGCAGTTTGGCCTGTCGTTCACACAACAATGGTGTTTTGGTGGCCTGGAAACACAAACTTTTGAAACAGGGTTCCAGAGTGTAATCTTTTGAAAATGCAACCTGTTCTGTTGCTGTGTAAACTGACAATGTACAAATCCTGTGACAACATGGCCGCACTTTGTGCATATGCATGATGTTTTCTCCTGTAGTGTGTCATTACAAAGCTATAGTGCCAACTACTGGCCTGGCATGCATACTACAGCCTTTTTGGTTGTTGTTGTGGACCAATGTAACGACCGTTCTCACAATGTTATCATATGAACACAGATTTTTTTGGAAAATGCAAAGGAATCACTTTTCCATTTTTAGTAGGGCCATTTTTATCTAAATGTGTAAACATGGCCAAAAGTTTGTTTTACTTACATTCTAAATTTATTTTGAAAAGAGACTGTATGCATTTAATGAGCAAACACTGTCCATTTCCTGTGACGACACAACTTTATTTTGAAAGACAATTTATGTAAAGAACAGAAATCGACATGCTGTCCCAGAGCAGCCAAAATTGACGCAAGAGAGGTACCTAGAGTGTCATAGTTTGACATAGAGGGGCCGCTGACCAAACATTGGCATTGTTGGGATTGAGAATGTGTTGGAAATAGGTTGGGAAGAGTTATCAAAGGATAGTTAGTGGAACAGTTTTTGTCAAACTTCTGTTTGAAATGAACTCAAGTAGCACTGCCCTTTAAGCTATAGCACGTCTCTTATGTCCTTCCAGCCAGTGGACACAGGTGACAGTTTCACACACATTCATACATAACCTGATTATCAGCACTCAGCCAGTTGTGAATAGAGGCCACATAGAGTGAAATGGTGCCTGTGTAAGAGAGGCTGAGAGCAGATGGCAGAGGATTGAAAGGATTAGTACAAATTAGTGAGAGGCTGTTACCTATAAATGCATGAAAATACATCAAACAAATGGGATGCAGGTGAAAGTAGCAGGTATTAGGAAGCTCTGTGTGTGTGTGTGTGTGTGTGTGTGTGTGTGTGTGTTTGTGTATGTGTGCAGCTGCCTCATTGAACAAGGTGAATACAGATATGGGTCAGGGGAGAGCAGATGATGTATTAACTGAAACAGGAAATGCATCTGCTTCTTCTGCAGCTTTGGGCCACAAACACACCTTGAAGGCAGAAAGCATTGAAAACACCATCTGCCAGTCTCTTCCTAAATAAGAGCCAGGTACTGAATTTTGGGGGAATGGTGCACTCCACCAAAAAACAAGGTAGTAAAGTCAAGAGAAGAGCAGTTTATTCTGTATTTATAAAAGGACACCTTCAGTCAGATGAACTTTGAAAATATTATCAGTATTGTATTGTTGCCAGGCTTGGCAAAGACTGATTTATGAACTAATGGCCAGGTGATAAACTGTGAGCGTCAGTATTTATGAACTTATTACACACAGACACACTTCATTTGAAGGAGGCGAGGCTGATTTATTACGCGAGACCTTGCTGAACACGGCTCTAAATCATGAGGCAATCATGAGAGCATATCCTCATGACGTCCGCAAGGAGGGTGAATAACAATGAGCTCAGCGTCTGCTATTAACACTGCATTTTTAGCTGTGATCCTCGTGTAAGTGAACAAAGCAAACACACTTTTTGGGATTCTTTTTCACCTGGTTATATGATCTGATTTACATGTAGTTATTTGTTTTGAGCCCAATTTCACAAAATTTGCATGATTTCTCAAAATACAAATACATGCTCCTTATATGAAAGATTAAATACAGGTAAAAACAGCCATTTTATCAGCATGATCAAAATCAAAGGTGTAACTTATTTTCAGGAAATCTTTTTCAAACAGGCTGATTGTCCTTTTTCCTAAAAGGACAAACTGCTTTAATTTAAAGGAGCACATTGATTTTAATGTACTCCTGTACTCATTGATTGGCCTTACTAACCACGTGCAAATATTAATTGCCTTGAAGTCACATATCAAAACAGGAAAACAATACACACATGACAGCCTCTGCTATTCAAGGACTACATTTATGTCTTCATGGAGAAGAGTACATAGGGATCATATTTAGTTTTTTTGGGGGCAAATCAAAAGAGACTCAGTTTTATTGATTGAACTTGTGATTATCTGTGATTGCAACACATTCCCATCCCAAGTCCTCACATGTTGCCACTTTGCAGTGGACTTCCATGTCTACATATTACGATCTAAGTATCCTTTTTTGTCTTCCACTTGCATTCTGGGGTGTCCCTACCATGATGTCAACACAAGCACATGGTGGGATAACACTGCATCTGGTTATGATTAGGCAACAAAAGCACATGGTAACCAATGGTGGAACATCAACAAAAGCACAAATGCTGACAAAGATGGTTAGAATTGTGGGCAAATCAAAATGAGATCATTTGTATTGATTGAACATTATTTACAATTGCAACGCATTCTCATCCAAAGTCATCACAAAGTTCATGAATGGGGTATTAACTGAAGTATCTTATGTCTGAGAACAAAACATCAAAGTCTCTTAAGCTTGCATTAACCCAACATGTTCTCATCCCAACTTAATACATGGTGCCGCTTGGCAATGGAATTTTGCATCTAAATATTAGGTTTTAGGTATCCTTCTGCATCTGCTACTTATGTTCTGGGGTGCTGCTACCATGATGTCAATACAAGTACATGGTGAGATGGTGCTGCACGTAGTTATGGTTAGGCAACAAAAGCACATAGCAACCAGCGTTACAACCTGTGCCGTATCATGTGGACCATGGCAGGTGCTATCGGCCACCATACAATAACACTGGTTCCAGGCTGATGATTCTAAGCTGATGGTTTTCAATGGTGTATCATGTCGACGATAAAGATGGCACTTATAAATAAAAACCTGCTTAGTTCAGTGGTTTCAACAAATAATAGCCTTGGCTATTAATTAAAGTTTTACAGTTGTAGTCATTTTCCCTAAAAAGAAAAAGGGCCTTAATTTAAAGGAGTACATTGATGGCAAGTAAGAAAACACTTACTGGGAACTAAACATTGTGAGAGTCTGTGTTTCTTGCCTCATTAAACATATGACATGCTGAGTCATCCCACCATGTGCATTTGTCGGTAACAGCATCCTAGAGGGTAAACAGCTGATGCCGAAGGATATCTAAAACATTACAAGTAGACGCAGAAGGTCACTGACGAAGCAACACCGTGTTACAAGTTTGGATGAGAAGGTGTTGTTACACCCTACCCTGGTTATAATGCCTTTATGTTCTTACCTTTTGTACACCAAATAAAATTGCAGCTCTGTGCTTTAAAATGCTTGAGAAACTGAAATTCTGATGAAACACTGATAACAGAATACTTTACAAAAGCAAAAGTGTATTTCTCTCTCAGAGCATGACCTTTGCTGTTTGTAATGTTATCAGAATACCTCTGAATGTGAGCTGATCTAATCTGAGACTCCAGCGCTCACTATCAGCATTTCAATTTTAAATAAAAAACTGTTTTTCATGACTTGCTGATTAGAAGCGACTCAATATGTTTTGCCAAAGAGAGCATAGGACACTCGCACTTTCAATCAACAGGGATGCAGAATCAATAACTCATTGAATCATAGTCAATTTTTCTTTTTCTTTTTTTTTTTTTTGCTTTTGAAGAATGATGGCTGCGTGTGTGACAACAGGGCCCAGACTCACCCACAGGTCTATAAATGATACACTACAATGCACTGGGGCATGAACAGAATCAGTCTGGTGGCCGTGTTGTGTTGGAGCTGCCATTAAGACTGCACAGCTCCTGATTCAGTAACAACACATAATAAATCATGTTGGAGCGGAGAAGATAGAAGCAGGGAGAGTATCCTCAGGTCGTCCTTCTCTCTAATCTTTGCTTTATTCTAGCCTCTTCTGTACCTCTGCTTCACACACGGATCAACCTTTAACAACACTGTTCGATCAAACACTGCAAAGACCAAAGAAGAAAAAAAGTCAAAATAGATTCTTCAGGATATATAATGAGTTTTCACAGAACAGTAAAATTAGTTTTGATGGGAGATACATGATACTTTCCTTTTCATAACTGCAACATATGGAGGATGCCATGTCATTGTTTCAATGGCCCAAAAGCCTGAAGCTCCTTTTTTTCCGAAATATGTCCCATTGGACCTCAAGTCCATTTTTTCAACAGTCCAATATCCCAAAAACAAACGTTCATTGCTCCCAAGTCCCATCTTTAGTCTCAGATTTCAAGCAGTGTTTGAGCCACTAACACTAAGGTATTTTTCACCAGCCAGTCTCTTCAAGCGACTTTGGTGCTACCAAACATTTGTGGATGCTTTAAGGCATAACATGATCTTTCTGTTTCCAAACCTAACCACTCGTTAGTTAAATGTTAAATGTATCTGTGGTTTACAGAAAAGTACGATGCAAACTTTTTTTGTCTAGCAGCTGGGTTGTCCAAATACAGAGAAGGTTTCTCCGAGAAATGGAGCAAAGGGTGTTTGTTTTTGGGCAGTCAGAGAAATGAGCTTTTGTTCAATCAGACATTTTTTTGGATTTAAAGGGCTTTTGATAATTTGGGTTGTCCAAACATTGGGCAGTCCCCAAAAGAAGACATGAATGTAAAGCACTACTTGCAAGTGCATGTGAGAGGGGTGAGAATTTGCACTCCTCGCTCAGAGTGGTTCCCAGACATTCCAGGCAGCTCTGCTCTATATTGCTCCATGCAGGTTTTTTGTTTTCAACTTTGCTATTTTTGTCCACAAAAAGTTAATCTATATTAGAGCTACTAGGGTTTTAAAGGGATGTGTTGACCTAGTTGGCATTTTCTACCAAAACAACCTACTACCAAACTACCAAAACACCCACAAAAAACTTAAAGATACTCATAATCACCCTGAAAAGGCACAAAACAACCACAAAGAGGCACAAAATGACTACGAAAGCAGAATCACCACAAGACATAAATGACCTAAAGAAAGATGTAAAAGAAACTACAGGGAGACTCCGAATGTATTCAAAGAGTTGCAAAATGACTACAAAGAAACAGAAAGCAACTATAAAAATACTCAAAATAACTACAAACAGTTGCAAAATATCAACAGACCGAGAGACGACAAAGAGATGCTAAATGACAAGGAGCTATGCAACTACTGAGTACGATTTGTTCCTGTGGAGGAGAGAGAGGTGGTGGGGCCTCCTTCATGGATGTGCCCAGGGGCCCATTGTCTCATAATCCAGCCATGCATGTCTGCTTGTAAATGAGCTTGTTCTTGCACAGGCAGATGGATGGAGAACAGGTGATCCATCATTGTTGATTGTGTCAGTTTGTGTGTGTTTGATAAACATGCATTTTCTTGTTGGTACACACACTTACAACTTGTTGTATGCATGCTTTGATAAATTACGTCCCCGGTATTCTGCAGTATTACTGTGAGCAAGGATTCGGTAGAACAAGTTTTAGCACACCCCTACACTGTGAATGTTATTTTCAATACTGAGTTCATTGAAATTTGACCCCAGCACGGCTCTTTTGTTCACAAAGGTGAAGGCCATTTCCAAACTCCAGCCGTAAACAAATTCACAGCATCAGATGGAACAATTGTCTCCTCAGCATGTGATTTTTCATAGCAAAAGAACAATTAATTCACTGCCAAAGCAGCAGAGAGCTGGCAGGCCATAATTTGATTCCTGCCAGCTGTGTGGGAGGCGGTCATTGCTGAATGGATCTCTTTCTTCAGAGGAGTCCTTGAACAGACAGACGCAAATATCAGGCGGAGCTGTTGTCAATGCACAGGGACTAGAAAACACGGGCAGCGCTCCTTTGCATTAATTACTTGTATAGTGACAGCAGCATTGGATGGGATTTCAGAGTTGTAATAAATGCTGAGGAGGAATTAACATATAATTTGACCGTGCTGTTTGTCATTGAAATCAATTTGCAAAACGCGTCTGTGCAAAAACAACCTCATAAATTCACTTTCAGGATTTACGCTGACCATTATTAATATAATTCATATGATATTTTCTAATCTTTTACGTATGTGCGTTCAGGTCACATGCAGTAAATGAGGTACAGCCTAACATCAGGCTGTTGATACTGTATAATACAAACTACGTGATGATAATTAAAATAAATGGGCTGTGTGTGTGTTGTGTGTGTGTGTTAGCCCCACTGTTGATGAATGGAGATGATCACTGAGTCCAAGGTGAATGATGCAGCGTCTGATTTCCCCGCATAGTTGTGACACTGGAATAATGTGAAAGCCATCAGAGTAATGAGGTGACCCGACCTTCCTCCCCGCCACGGCGGCACCCCTCCACCCTGCCACAATTCCACCACACACACAGTGCCACCCCTCATCTGTCTCTATTTGTTCTTCCTCACCTTTTTCATCTAACATCCCCACTGTAACACAATTTCCTGATCCAATCTGAGATCTGTTGTTTTGCATGCCGAGCACTCTCGCCCTCATTGTGATTCAGGATTACATTGCTTTGATAATACTTGTTTTGCATCTGGCTCTGAAAACATAATTGATTTCAGCTCCATATTTTAGTTAGAGTTTTGGTTTCCTGGGAGACTGAAGTCTTGGAAACACGAATGGGCAGGAATGTTATGCAAATATGGCAGATGGATTTTGAGATATGTACAGGTTGATTAGGATTAAGCTATATGGCCTATAGAGAATATCATATTTTTGGGCAATCAATATCTTGATTATATATATATATATATATATATATATATATATATATATATATATATATATATATATATATAGAGAGAGAGAGAGAGAGAGAGAGAGAGTACAGTTATAATTAAGTTAAATGAAGTCATAGTATAATACAATTAATTGCAGTACTGTCAAATTAAGTTAAAGTGGTAAAAAGTGGTCTGCTATCAAATAAAGTCAAACAAAGTAGCCTATTGTCAAATAAAATTAAATTAAGTGCTGTTTCAATAAAGTTAAAGTACTGTCTAATACAGTGAAAAACAATAATGTTCTAACATTCCAATAAAGGATTGTTTAATAAAGTGTAACAAAAGATGTTAAAATAAAGTTTAATAAATTACTGTCATAGTAACCTACCTGCTTGAAATGTTTTATATCTGCTTGCATGACAAAACAATAATGTACAACAACTCTGAGGAGCTTATAACACGAGAATTCTTAAAGTGTGAATATATGACCAGTTATTATTAAGCACTGTAATATTTGACTTCATTATAAAGTCATTATAAAATGCTTTATAGTGTGTTTTAATCACTGTTACAATGTATTTTGCACATTTATGAGCAATTATCTTTGATTATATAGTGCTGTGAGCAGATTGTAATGCCTTTTAGACATAGATAAAATGGAAAGTATAGCCTAAGGGTATTTTATTGTAATGGTAGGAGTTACTATCTACATTTTTCTTTTGCATGGACTGTCTCCTGGGAAGCATTTTTGCAGGAGCAACACTGTGTTTGTTTCTTTTTTTATTCCAGTTGCTTCCGAAAACATTTTGCATTAAAATGCTGAAGACCATCCCGGGAAGTGCAGTTCTTATCTTTCACACAACACAAAGTGGAGTGAGATCCACCACACATGCTTTACACACTGATATGCACACATGCAAACCCTGCAACAATATGACACCCACACATGCAGGCACACATCCAGACGTAAGGAGCTGCGGCTTCATCCCCGCTGCCTCGGCACCTGACACCACAGCTCCTATAGGCTGGCTGTGGGCTTGCATTCATAACGAAGGTTTGAAGTGAGACGTGTCAGAGGAGAGTGATGCGTCCTGCTTTGTGTTCTTGGCAAGCGGAGGGAGAGGCCGTGCCAGCTGCTGTGCCTCGGAAAATGACATCCCACTCTGTGAATCAGCACAGCACAGCAGGACTAACCAAGCGAGGCACACTGTCAATCTCACTGCGGAATATCTGTGTGAGTGATGCAAAGTGCCGGCGGCGCAGATGGGGAGGTTTATAATCATAATCTGACATGTCATGTCAATTATTGATCCCATCTGCGGTACGGCTGGATGAATCAATGATCATAATTATGCACACTGCGGTATTGTGTGCCTCAATGGTGATTTTCAAAGCCATGTAAACCTTTTTTCTATTGCAAAGCCTGTTATTCAAGGTTGAGGATGAGTTGCACTAACTGGGATTAACTTTGAAACTCTTTTGAATCACGCTTTATCTTATAATTCTGCCTCTACGTGCTGCAGCTTTAATGAAGGGAAGGCAGCAAAAGGTCTGAAGAGTTCTTTGTGAGGCTGTTATGCTCATTGTGAAGAATTTAGTGATTCAGAATTGTTGTGTACAAATGGTGACACCCATTAAGGCTATGTTAACGTGCTGGTGTGTAGCGGTGTGCTCATCATTAGCATGGCAGAGTAGACCCACTGATTTGCCCTGTTTATTTTTTATGGGACATGAGTGAACATGTATTGCTCCTGAAGGATGGGTCCGCAAAGGGGGGATTTGCCGCAGGATGCCGCTACCGTGATGTCAGCACAAGCACGTAGTGGGATTACACTGCAAAAGGAATGAATGATTTCATTTTAGTGTCATGCCATCCCCCATGGGGTTCTGTGACTTCTTTCAACAAAAGAACAATACATTTCTCATCACATGAAAATAGCTAATGCAAATTCATTTTAACACCACAAATATTTTTGACATGCAATTAACGTGCGCTTGTTCCGTAATTATGACCCTCAGCCCACCCTGTAGTTTGGGGAATCAGAAAGCGATGTAGCAGTAATATTGTGGATGGCAAGCAGAAACAAACCTCTGGACAAAGAAAGGTTTTTTTTGAATGACAAGTTATGCTATAAAGCCAGATCGTTCTCTCAACAAGACCAACGTTATTGCATTTTATGTCAATGTGAAATGAGTTTCAACCTGAGTACGTCCAGTCTAAAATGCAGTTTAATATTTTATATCAAATATGTTAATCGATTGACAGCCAGCTATATATATAAATATATTCCAAAAATATATATGCCAAAAAATACCTAAATTCATATTGTACATCTACTGGAACAATGCTCCCTTCCTTATGTCCCAAGCTTTCTCTAAATAAGCCAGGTTAGTTGTTGTGAGTCATCACTATTTATCAAGTCTACCTCAGTCTTTTTATTACTAAGCAGTTCTTCACAAATCTTCCAATAAAAAGGACAATACAAAATGCCAGTGATATTAACTTATAAAACTGTCGCAGATGGTAAATACTGAAGTTGGCAAAGTTTAAAAAGTAAATTAAAGTGCGATAGTGGGAGCAAGCTGAAAATGTGTCTACTTTGCACGCCTCATACCGGAAGTCCCCCAAAAAACCAGTGATACTAATTTTTTTTTCTTTTCTGCATGTGCAAACACACATGCTGGCCTGTATCATTAGGATTAGGGGAAGGAGGCCCATGGTAGGGTGTAGAAAAAACATCCCATTCAGACTATATAGGTAAAACACTGAAATGCTTACATTTATTTTTGCTACTTTACGGCCTAGCAAGTTTCCCAGGAAAAACATTGGTCCTACTAGTGTAAGAGGTCAAGTTCAATATATAATATGTATGAACATAAAGGTAGGTAAACTAAACTACGGTAAACCTATCCATAAGTTAAAAACACTTGGTGTAAAAACATTTTTCACCAGAATAGTCCTTTTTGAATGATAGAAAAAACTGAAGCCAACGGAATCATTTAAAAGATGCTATAGTCTTAAAAAACACAAAATACAAACAAACAAACAAAAATCCAACCACAATGTCTTTAAATCATCCATGAGGCAGCTCTTTTTTGAGGTAACAAAAATTAACATTTCTTTCCGGGTAAAGTGGATTTGTTTTTTCTACCTTTCAGCAGACTAAGAGCACTTGTAGCCATAGATTAACTTAAAACATCTGACATTTTCCTCTGCATGGGATGAAATTGCACAACAAATGGGATCCCTAGAAATGTCAGATGCAAATGAACGCTGCTGGTTTGACAGGCGTCGTTTCATACCTCGATCTGACTCGAGGACCTCTTCAGATCTCATTGCCAGAGCTGCTAACATTCCCTGACGAGAAGAGCTTCATCGCTCTGCCCCCCACATAGACGCTGAGGAGAGAAATGGAATTGGTACAGTGAACAAAAATAGTGTTGATGCTATTGTCACTCAAAAATGTAATGTATTACTCATTACTTGCTAAATTACTACTTTCTGAAAGCAAAATGAGGACCCATACTTAAAGATCTTATTTGGCAATTCAGGACACACTATTTTCTAAATTAATGAGGGAATATAAGGGGTTGATACTAACACAATCGTAAAAACAACTTGTAAAATACACATTTTGCGTGTGCATTGAACGGCAGAGAACGCAGTTGGACAGAACCGGTCGCTGTGTAATTATACGCAGGTGGAAGCATGATAGACACACAGGTGGCATCATCTGAATGTGGCTGGATGGCATCAGGTGGTGATTTTGCCATTAAATATATGGAGGGCAAGAGCACCAATCAACACTGTCAACAGCAGACGCAAAAGGATACCTAGAGCGTAATTTGTAGACGTAAAAGTGCGCTGACAAAGCGGCAATATGTGATGACTTGGGATGAGAAAGTGTTGCTCATTTAAACCAACCAATAATAGAATCCAACAACTAGATAAGTTCATTCAGTATGTTTACATCTGGCAACAATAATAATTGAGATATCATCAACAACTGAAAAAAGTACTGTTTCACTTATTAAAAAAATAGTGCACGCTGTATAACTGAAAACAGACAGCAAACATACCAAAACTGCAGACCTGCACATACCATGCTAGCAGGGAACATTCCCACAACATTGGCTAAAAATTACCTACAAGTTGCTACATTTTTTTAAGAAAAAAGAAATATTCCTTTAAGGTTAAATGCTGACTCAGACGTGACATTTTAACTGCAACATTATGAGGATGTTTTGGTAATGTTGACAGATCATCTTTTATGAAACATTCTCATAATGTTACATGAGAACAAAGGAAGAACTTTTACAAAGCAACATTTAGAAAACGTTATTGAGGACTGAGAGCATGCACTTTTTTAAAAATTGAATGTGATATATTAATGATTTTTAAAAAAAATTAAATACTTTTTTACGTTCATAGAGAATGTTGCCCGAATTTTAAGAGCATTCTGGGAACATAAAGAAATCTTACCACTAAAAACTGTACTTAAACTTTCAGTGGTTGCATTGTGCCATTTTTAGAACCAAAAATTGATAGCTGGGTAATCCTTTGCGCAGTGTTAGAATAGTAATAATATGGAATATGAAGTGAACAAAAAAAAATCATAGATGGCTAACAAAAAAATGAAAATAACAATGATCGGAGAACTTTGTATGTATGATAATTTAATGGATATAAAAATGTTAGAATCTACAAGCCATGAGGTTATAACTTTAAATTTAAACACTGCAGAGTAACAACAGCAGAGCTCTTCTTTATCTCCATCTGTTGAGCTGGGCGCACAGGGATTTGTTTCTCCATGTTATCTCCATGGTAATGGGTATATGAGCAAGAGGGTCACAGCTCAGAGCACCTTGTTAAAAAGAAGCAGTATGTCCTAAATGTGTGCAGACTACATGCAACAGTGCATACTTTGTAAGGGCAGCTGCAGTACCTGATAAAGGAAAAAGTATGCGGTTTGGAATGCAGCCTCAGTCTCGTTAGTCCTTTCCTGATCCCAGAGTCTTCCCTGCACGCCTGTTTTGTACTAGTTGTGTTTACTCCACCACAGTGTTCTCTGACACACCCTTGTTGTCAGCCAATCCCTGTGTTTCCCTCCTTTTTCCTGTGTCTCTGCCAATTCCACCCGTGTCTTGTTATTTCGATTACTTCCCTTTGTATATATACCCACTTGTTCTCTGTCAATTTGTCTGTGATTGTCACTGTGTTCTTTCTGTGTTTTTTACTCAATTCATGTCATTCCTGAGTTCTCCTGTGTGCTCCTTTTGTGTAGCTGGTTTCACTTTAGTTTGGATCCATATTTTTGTTTAGTGTCAAACACTCACACATACTACTCTGCACACAGTATGCACTTTTCAAAATCAAAAATATTTTACATTGATATGATATTTTTTACTTTCATTAAGTTAATTTTGAACAAACATCAGTCCAAATCATAAATATCAAATATTCATTCATTTTTAGAATTTTAAATCTTTAAATGCCAGATTTTGTCATGATTCCACCATGTTTTTGTATGGACAAAATAAATTAAAAAATTTATAAATTACAAAAAAAATAAAAATACAAAAATCAGTTATTTTCAGGCGCCCAGTAGCTCAGTTAATAGAGCTGCCGCCCCATGTAAAGAGGCAGTTTTCTTGCTGCAGTGGCCGTGGGTTCTATTCCTGCCTCCGCCTTTTGCTACATGTAATCCCCTCTTTCACCCCCTTCCACACTTGGACTTTCCTGTCTCCAACAAAGGCGGAGAGACAAAAATTTAAATTGAATTATTTTCAATACGTATATTATTATTATCATTATAATATTATATTATTATTATATTATTATCTATTTATTTATTCATTTATTTTTATTAGCATAAACTGGGATTTATCAATGATTTACAGCAACTGTGCAACTAGTGGAAATAGCATGTTTTAAAAATGACAAATTTCAAAGCAAAAGCCTTGATTGCCACCCAGAAATAATACAATTATGTATTTTTCTCTCTTTTTTTTTTTATCATTTTGATGGCTGTGAGATCAAAAATTGCAGTTTGAATGGGAATGTTTCCACGGTGTATTTTAGACTTAGGATTAAACAAAAATACAAAATCTTTCTTAAATTTGTGCCATATGCATGAACACAACCAAAATGATCAAAAACTAAAGAATGAAAAGTGCACAAAATGTGCCAAACAGTCCTTGTGGGTTTAAAACAGCATGTTTGTCTCCTCCTGGACAATCATAAACCTTAAACCCAGATCAGTCTCACGCATATAAAGCTCTATTTAGCACCTGTGTGCTTTCTAATCAGCCTGTCTGTGCTGATCGTTTGGAGAGTATGAACACGTCTGTCATGAGTGTGAATATAAAACATGCCCCAGCTGTCTCCACCAGATTGATCCTCCTCCTCCTCCTCTGCTACTGGTTTCCAATTACTTTGGTGGTTCTGGCCTTTGTTTGTTGTTGTCCATTAAGCACATGCTGTGATTTTCAATGAGGAGCAAACTTGTTATGATTCATACTGAAGCTTTTCTAACTGTGCTTCCCTGGCTCGCTGTTATTTTGCTCCCACCTGTCCTCCATCACAGCTGGAGGTGGAGTTTAATGAAAGTTTCTTTAGTGTGTGTTGTCTTTGTGGTCAAGGTTTTATTAAATAGTTTTTTTAAATGATGTTTTTCTTTTTTTTTCATATTGGGGACAGGCACGACACTTGCTGGCAAAATTGTGGACACAGAGGTCATATTCTTGGTAATTTTCAGAATTTAGAGGTTTAAGGAACCAGAGGGGAGACTACATTTTACAGTGAAAACTTTGAAAACACATTTTTCAGAATTGTTTTTGAGATAATATGTTTAAAAAGCACAACCACAAAAAAATCAGCTGAGTTTTCAATATTTATCCACCATTATTTTATTGTGTGCAGAGGGTTTTGAAACAACATTTAAACCTCAGTGTAAGGAAATAAAACCGTCGGGAAATGTAGTTGAATATGAAATTAGTGAAACTGAATATGAAATGCAACAGACATTCTGTTTTGTGTTTTTGGCAGGTGCTTTGTAAAGCTCAACCTGTTTCCAAAAATCCTGGACATAAGCTTGTGTGCCAGTATCACACAAGATAGGGAAATAAAAAGTTACATAACCATGGATGAAAGCTGCAGTATTTTGAATAAAAATCCTATAAAGTAATTGACAAAATATGTTGTTTCTCACAGGATATAAGAACATTGCAGATTGATCCTTTTTTTAATGTTTAGGCCCCCAAAACTACTTTATTAGAGTCAGGGACAAGATTTGTATGTGAGACCCATGTGGGTGGAAAATGGGCTAAAAGATGGGCCCTATATGGGATTGAAAAAAAAGTAGTGAAACGCACACCACATAGGTGCAAGGCGATCAAAAACAACTTTAATGAGGAGAACGGTAATGCATACTTACTCTATACCACATAATTTTATTCAACACGACTTTTGGATCCTGCTTGGATCTTTGTCAGGCAAATTTTTTATGGTCAAAAGATGAAACCAAACCTTTATTAATACGTAATGCACATCAAAAGGCTGATGAGCTGTATGGTTGCAGGTTTGTTATTATGCACTCTGCACATCCTCTTTAAATGTAAGCAGCACATCTGCATATTATCACTTTATGAGGTTTTTATGGCACTTATATGTGTTGGTGTTTGTGCAGACCTGATGAATATTTTTACTCTCCTTTAAGTTCTGGTTTGGTCTCTAGGAAAAATATCTGCCTCTTTAGCTGCTAAATGCATCACTATTAATACCTAGTCTCACTGTTAAACAACTCTTTTTCCATCCAAAACTCACCACTCTTGCCTTCTTCTCTTCACCGTTTCCCGAGATGTATATTTGATCATATTAAAATGCGTTTGTGTTTATTGCAAGATGTAATTCTGCTTGCAAAGTTTTGTAAATATCTTATTTTTCTGGAACTACGGCCAAAAAAGAGGAAATATTTGGCCACCTTTTCTCAACCATTTCCCCAAATCATCCCTCGTAGATCATGTTTGATGCACTTTGTACCGATTCCAAAATGCACTTGGCTCCCAGTGACATCCATCAAGCAGTTGCCCCTGTTATTTTCTGCGTAAACACACACCCACACACACACAGCAGTGGTGGCTTCTGTCCTACTTTTCAACACCTCAAAACATTTCTTCTTCAGTTCCATTTCTTTCTGTGGCTCATTCCGGCCACCATCCTTTCACATCTGTTATTCACCGCTGTTCTAGCTATCTAGCTTTTTATGACATGTTATTGTGTGGGTTATTGTTTAGTTTCACGTCTAGTTCACAGTATTAGCTGTATGAGGAAGCAGGATTTTGGTGATGCACTTAACTCTTAGGGACTGTTTGGCACATTTTTTGCGCTTTTCATTCTTCGTTCTTTGGTAATTTTGGCTGTGTTCATGCATATGACATAAATTTTGGCAAGATGTTGTATTTTTGTTGGATTTTAGAATTTCCAGCTCAGCTCCTACAATAAGTCTAAAATACACAGCGGAAACAAAGTTATTACTTTCAAAGAATGCACCATTGAAACCCATTCAAACTGTAATTTTAGATCCCATGGCCATAAAAGCATAAAAACATGCATTGTATTCTTTCTGGGTGTCATTCTGGGCTTTTGCCTTAGAATTTGTCATTTTTGTTATTTTCCACCTAATCCATCTTTTTCTTTTAATATATCACATTACATTACATTCCCAGCTTTAAAATGGTCTGTAATCTCAATAACATGTTCTGAATGTTGCTTTGAAAATATTTTGTCTTTGTTCTCATGTAACACTGTTGGAACATTTTATAAAAGAACATCCTATGATCTGTCACCTCTCAGCATCACCAAAACATCCTCAGGGTTTTGTAGTTCAAATGTTACATCTTCAGCATTTAACCTTACAGGAACATTATTTGAATATTAATTTGAAATGTTATCTGAGCACTAGATTCAAATGTTTTCTTTAAAATATTATTGCAACTTGTAGGTAACGTTAGCCAATGTTGTGGGAATGTTCCCTGCTAACTGGGGAGGCTATAACCTCTAACTGGTTGAAACACTTTTGGGTTTTGGCTCGTCAAACTTTGCAAAGTTTCGAAATCCGCCTCTTCTCATTGCACTGAGATGTTTTGTAAGAAGATCGCACTAATCAGCTTCCACTACAAGGGAAGGCTGTTGTTATTCTGTGTCACTTTCCCTATTAACTCCATCTCATAATCTCACAGCTAATGACCTGCCATCCTGAGTCCCTGGAGGTATGAAAAAGAAGAAAAGATTCCACTTTTATCCCATTCAGCCTCACCTGCACTGTCTCTGTGTCCTCTTTTGACACCATTTGCATTTCAAATTTCAATTTCTGTGAAATCTGAGGCTCATAAGACTGAAGACAAAGGGGTCAGCCTGCAAATACTCCAGAGGTCTACCGCACCTGAATGGGCCTATTTCGCTCTTGTTTTATAAGTCTAATATCTTCATGAACCCCGAATCTCCGGCCATCAGATACTTGTAGACAGCCAGGTGTGAAATAGAAAGTAGTAAAAGTTAATAGAAATTCAATACACAAGGGGTGGAAGGGGTTTAAAATCCAACAGTGGGATTATGAAACAGGTGCAGTAGTAATCCATGTACTCACACTGATGCAGTAAATTTTAAAGAATTCAAAGACGTAAGTCTCAATTAAAGTGTCCAAAAGGCAGTCTTTAGGCCTGGACAGTTGGTAGTTGGGGAGAAATGTCAAATGAAAGGTCAAGAGACAGGTTGCTAAGAGGACGTGTAGAGTACAGACAGATAGTGGACAAGGGGATGGAGTAGAGGACAGGGGAACTTTAAAAACTCAGGAAAGCTCTTCTGGATTTCTCTCTTCCATAAGAGCAGATACCTGCTAATGTACATTTTTAGTGCAATATGTCATACATGTAATGATATATGTTTATTATGTTATTTAAAAAAATCAAATTATTAAACCATGATATTTGATTTGGTCTGAATATTTTGTTTGTTTGGAAGTCCGGCCCTCACAGTGCCTGCTGATAAAAATTCTAGGCCCTTGTACCAATGTAGTTAATGACCTCTGCTCTAGAACAAAAGCATGAACAAAATGCAGATGATTTTGCTGAGGCTGAAAATGAACAATACCTTGTATACAAGTAAACAGATTTATAAATTGTCCATCAGCTGTAGCTGTTGTTTTGGATGCATGCTCATTAGACGAAGCAATGATGGGCATACACTTGTTTTGCATCTAAATTTTATTTTAGATTTTTCTTGCCAGATATGATGACGTGAGACCAGGAATGATATAATTACATACTATTATGTATTGTATATTATGAAAGTGGTGATGAAATGACTGAGTATTGAAAAAATAGAAAAAATGTAAAAAGTTTAATGACTTAAACTGCATTACCATAAGGGCAACGGCCAAGATGTGGAGGAAAATATCAGTTTTACAAAATCTACACACACACATCTGGACAAAGCCTTTTGTTTTAGGAGCGTGAACATTCTCAGCAAATATTAGTCATCTGTCAGATTCAGAAAAATATTGTGTGCAAGTTTGACAGTTTGTGCTGATAACAGCATGAGATCATGAGTATATATAATATTTTTCTGAAGTAATTTATTTTACAGGGAAAATAATATGTCTGCATTGTTACATTGAAGTAAAGTGCAACAGATCCACTGCAGGACTTGCAGCTGTAGCTAAATTGCAGGGCCTGGGGGGTATTCCAGAAAAGGAGGTTCAACAAACTCTGAGTCTAACCCTGAACTCTGAGTTGATGTACTCCGACATGGGAAACTCTGAGTATTCTGTTCCAGAACAGCTGATCTGAATTAGATTAATCAACTCTGAGTATTTTCACCCTGAGTTCAGCACGTGCACGACCTCAATAAAAAACCATCATCAGTGGAGCCACGATACCTCGATTCACCATGGCAACCGCTGAGAAACAAAAACCAAGCTACTTTACCTCATTGGACCTAGAGGTCCTCATGCAGCCTGCGGCGAATATGAGCCTATATTTAGGAAGAAAACCATTACAGCAGCTAAGGAGAGAAAAGCATCATGGGAGAAAATTGCTGCCCGTGTTATTTGTGTCAGTACGTAAGTTTGAATGCACATGTCCATTAACTAAAAATTAACTGCACTTTATAAGAATCGTAGCATACATCTGAAAAAGTGATGAATTAAATAGATTTTGATTATCATTGAGGTGCAATCCCACAGGGAAAAATGCACTTGGAAGAAAATGAAATATAAATGCATAATTAATAAAGGCAAGGCATATTTCGCTCAGGCATGACTGTAGGCCGACCTCACTTTGGTTTCATTCATATTTGAAGTTAAACAAAGTAAATATTCATTCAGTGGCTATTTAAACATGTAGTCATTTAAACCCCAAACAGAATGCTGTTTTAACACTTATATTTCCTCTCGCCTAATATCCTGCTGAGTGAATTAACATTTGATATTGATATAAAGCTCACACCACGAACACAATATTAACCTTCTTTATGGGACTGAGAATTACTATGATGATTGTGTATTTGATTATAGTGCATATGTGGGGATGGTATTTTATTTATCTAACTGATATTTGATTATGGATTTTGTTTTATTTCTTTTATTTTATGTTGGTATGTTAGCCTGTTGGATGCTTTTTAAATTTAATTCATTATTGGAGTTTTGTTTTATTTTATTATTTTGAAAATATTAATTTTATATTTCCTTTATTTATTTTATACCTATTGGAGTCATTGATTTGTGTACTAAAATGTGGTGATGTGTATATTAAAAAAAAATGAAATACTAATCACAAAAACTTAGCACAATGCACAAAATTTGTTCTGATGTGAGCGCACGTCTGCGGTGTGTGAGATTGGATATGTATGGCCGCATAATGTTATTAAGATAAATGATCGATTGTAATGAAAAACTGTGCCGTTCTAACAGATATTCATCAGAGAATGAGAGCACATCTAATAAAGATCTGAAAATCCTCTCCCAACGTAGGCACTACGTAATAATTCTGCTTCAGTGTCTATCAGATTGCAAAAATACGGACAATCTGTATCTGACAGCTTGCTTCAGGTGTTCACAGAGTCAGTTACCATGGTGATTGACTCAGAGTTGGATTTAACTCTCTTTCTGGAACAGATAACACAGAGTTTCCCTCATCTCAGGGTTAACATACTCAGAGTTTTTTACATGACCTGCTTTCTGGAATACCCACCAGGTTAGGTTTTACAAAAATGTAACTGCTTACGGGTTGTAGTATGTTTCCTGTTCTGTTTTGAAGGTCAATCTCCTCATGTGTCATGTCTTGGTTTCCTTCCCATCTTTGTCTGTTTCCCACCCTTTTTCTCACACACCTTCGTCTTCGTCTCGTTAGTCCTGTTCCAGAGTCTTCCCTGCGCACCTGTCTTCTATTAGTCTCATTAACTCTGCCCTGGTGTTGCCTACCACACCCCAATGCTTTACCTTCCCTCCTCATGCCATTGTCTGCTAACTTCAGCTGTGTGTTGATCTTGTGAGTCGTTTTCTAACGGTGCAACACTTTTGTTTTGCTTCCATTTTTTTTAGGTTTAAGTTAAAGGTCTAAGACTTTTTATGCACCCAGGAGATATATTTCTCTCAAACTTCTCACAAATTTGTTAAAATCAATGTCAGTCTCAAGATGCAGATTAAACAGCATCATTACTACACAGGTGTGCAATGGATATTTAAGAAATATCCTTATTTACCAAGGCAGAGATGGTCCTTTTTTTAATTTTTTAATACAAACTTTTAAGGTCTTCATCTTTTTTTTGAGTTGTATTTATAAGCAAATCACCAAAATATTGCAACATTTATCAAAGTCATATGTTTGTGGAGGTAGATCCCGATTTATATTCTGTATTTCACTCTCAAACTCAGGGATTACATTCTTTTGAATCCTATTGGGTTGATTATGTAAATTTGGTCTATAGAAAAAAAGTTTCTTCGTCAGTTTTCTAAGAGTGAAGGTTGAATTATGATCAGACAGACCAGTCAGTAAATTGCAAGTTCTTTTCACTTGCTCAGGTTTCTCATAAACATCGGGTCTAAAAGAGTTTTACTTGAAGCCTTGCTGGGGCTTTTGCGGTTTGGTGCAATTTATATTTTGATGTGATCATTAGGGTTTTTGCCTGCTGTTTTTGTCTAGTCAATTTATGTGAAAATGTATTATAGTTTCACTGTGACAAATTCAATGTCAGAAGTAGACACGGAAGGTCGCTGACAGAGTGGCACCATGATCTGAATTGGGATGAAACCGTGCTGGAAGATCACAGACAAGTAGCTGACAGAGCACAGCCCTGTTGGATCATGCCTATAGAGAGATTGCGTAATAATTTTTCATCGCTGAAAAAAAAATTGATAACGCTCTTGTCCTGTACTCCAATGACCAGATGGCACAGAATGGCCTCGGCATCCCAAACTCCCGAAGCACCTCTGAAAAGGAAAGGCACACTGAGAAACAGAGTTTCAAGCTCTGCCCTTAAGCATACTTCCATCCTTTGAATCCATATACTGTATATGAGCCATGTCTTCACATCCTCACACAAGGAATGCCTTCTTTATTTTCAAAAAAGATGAACACAAAATAAACACATCAACTGACTTTTAATAATTTTATGAGACTTATTATTGTCATTTTTTTCCTTACCCCCTTTTAAATGGTCCTGGCAAACTGTGGAGTACCCAGCAGGAGGCTCACGGGCTGCTGGGTTTCAGTCACACACTGTAGCAGCAGAAGCATCCCTGACTGTATGAAATTAAACAGGACTAGCCATGTAATTGCTCCTGCAGGGACTGCTCTGCCTCAACAACACACTTTGTGATTGGGTTCGGGTTCAGGGAAAAACCGCCCTGACAGTCAAGGCAGAATAACAAGGGGGGAGGAATCTATTCTGGTCACTGGCCTCGTGTGCGACAACAGCACAGCACCCAGGGGGAACGGGCAGCCAGATGTGGCCTGTGCTGCTTACAGCCACACACACACACACACACACACACACACACACACACACACACACACACACACACACACACACTAGCGTCACTCTTAACTACCACCACCCTCCTATCAAGGACTGTTGCAGGGATAATTGATCAGACATTATTGGATGCGACAGGTAATGCTAGGTCAATTTTAGGGAGCGGATCTCAGGTTGCTCCTGAGAAGTGGTCCCTTCTTCAGCACTCCACCTGCCCTCCATGTCTTTCTTTAAGGCTGCAAGACTTACTATCCAAATATGTTCTGTATATTAGTATATTAGATGTTCTTGATTTGTTCCTTCTGTGTGATGGGGCACTACAGTCGTCACAGTGCCTCTTTGCAGAGGACTTCCGAGTCTGCATATTACGCTTCATGTATCCTTCTGCCTCTGCTGCTTACTTTCTGGGATGCCGCTACCGTGATGTCAACAAATGCACATGGTGGGATGACAATGCTTGGATGTAAAGGGCACATGGATAGGTGTAGAAATTACACAAAACAAGCCTCAAACAATACGTGCACTATTCATGTGAATTTCACCCTCATGTGTGGTTTATTTGGAAGAATTTTAAATAAGTAATTAGCCTACCTTTATACAGTCTTAGACTGCTGTCTGAGACAATTAACTTTTATCTCTTTGTGTGTGTATGGATGGATTTGTCCATCTCTCGTCACATCACCAATCGTCTGGATTGATGCACAGAGCATCGCCTCTGTTCTCCTTTTCGTACTAATTCTAGTCCATATTGCCCATGGAACAGGGAAATTAATTAAGTTTGTCTAGCCAAATTGCCAACTGTGAAGGGCTGGTTCAGTAATTTCTGGCGGTCGTTGACCTTACCAGTCAGGGGGTCTCCAATCATTACTCTCCATTGGCTGCTGCAAAAGACTCTGGCTGAGGGAGATAGGGAGTGAGCCATTGTGTCAAATAGTCAGTGCTGAGAGAGTATAACTACTGTACCTTGCAACAGTCGCCATCTATCATCAAGCAGCACAGGAAGGTTGAATATTAAGTGAGGACATTTCCATTCCTTTTTTTTTTTTAAAAAGCCCATAGGCCTGCATCTTGCTCTGGCAAACTTCCTGGTGACCTTTACTGTAACTGATTGTTGGCCCAGAGTATCTACAGAGAGTTTAAGTCAGCTAAAACAAATGACGCTGTAATTAAACAAAAATTGGAGCATATTGTTAGCGCCTGGGAAGCCTGATACATGGTAAGGTTACTTACTGATTGTGAACAAATGTCTAAAGTTACATTAGTGGCAGTTTTTAAAACAAGATGAACAGGATGAAAAAAACAATTAAGGTATGGATGTTACCCAGAAATCCACCTAAGAAAGCCATAGTTATTTAGTGTGTCATAGTAAATGTCTACAAAACAGCATCATCTGTCCATCATCCATCCATCCATCCATCTATCCATCCATCCATCCATCTATCCATCCATCCATCCATCTATCCATCCATCTATCCATCTATCCATCCATCCATCCGTTTTCATCTGCTTATCCAGGTCCAGGTCATGGAGGCAGCAGGCTAAACAAAGCACTCCAGACATCCCCCTCCCCGATAAATAACACTTTCTAGCTTCTCCTGGGGGATCACGCGGTGGCCAGATGAGATATTCAGGATTCACTGACAGAGCAGCACCACCACATCTAATCCCTCCAGCACATTCTGGGTCTGCCTCGAGACCTCTAACAAGGGGTACCGAGGAGACATCCCGATCAGATGTCTGAGCCACCTCAACTGGCACTGCTACCCTATGGAGGAAACTCATTTTATCTGCTTGTATCCCCGATCTCACTCTTTCAGTCATTACCCAAAGCTCATGACCATAGGTGAGGGGTGGGACATAGATGGGCTTTAACAGCTTTGCCTCCTGGAAATAGGATTGACTTGATTTTATGATAAAATACCAGAGAATAGGGGATATTGGGAATAAAGGCCTGTCTTTAATAATGGCCTTGATCCCCTGTACTTGAAGTCAATGAAAGGCACTACTTGGGAATTTATGTTATGACTCAAAACATCTTAAACTAGAAAAAAGCCAGTAACTTGAATGTCGAGTGTAGCTTTTAAGTTTGATTTATCATCCTCATGACAGTTAAAGGCATTTTCATTTTAAAAATCAAGGTCGGGAAGATCAACATTTAACAGAACGAGTTTGAGCAAGAAATGTAATCTGGGAGTGTGTTTATCACAGCGAGCGATGAGCGTCTCTACAAGTTTGAAAGCCGAGGGAAGCAGCTCGTCCACACTAAAGTGGAACAGTGTCAGCTGCAGATTGATGACCTGATCTGTTTGATGGATGGAGCTTCGGCGCTCAGCTATCTGCCTTTCTGTCAGCGTTGGAGCAGCAACACACAGCACTGCAGAGCTACTGCAACTCCTCTGCTCACAGATAGCACTATCATTTAATTCAAAGCATACGACACACACTCCTCTCCTGTTCACTTACAAAATAATGTAAAACTGAACAGAAACCCCTCCGATCCCTGAGGAGGAAATGCAACTGTATTCATTTTTGCTAACAGATCAATCTGCTCAGTGTTTGTTTTGACTTTTTGCTGCAGTGTCTGTGTGGGTGGGCACTAAACCTGTGTTCTCTATCACTTTAATCCCAGCTGCCATACAGACAGTTTTAACAGTCTGGGTATTTGCTATCGGCACATGGAGATCTATGAAATAAACCAGCTCTTTTCTTTCGAAAATGCAGGCTGAACAAAGCCCCGAGTGACCTGCCAATGACTCAGCAGCAGTGCTGAATGGCCAAAAAAATTATGCAAAGCAGGAATCAACCCTAAAATTAACAAACTAGGCAAACTAACTTCCAGTATTAAAGAGGGATACATTGCTGCAGGGCTGTAATTACCTATTAAAACAGTGCACCACTATGACTTTTTTATGACATTCTATGACTTTTTAGCTTGTTTTCATTCAGAAGTCGTCAATACAGCTACTTTTGCTTTGATATTGGCGTAAGATCCCAATGCCAAAAGCTGCCTTTCACTTGATACACTGCTGGCTGGCTTCAGCTGAGAACCCAGCTAAACGTGTTATGTGTTATGATATGCTACCATCCAGACGGCTGCAAAGCTTGATGGCCTTCGCTGCAGCAGCGGGTGGCATAAGCTGAGAACGGCGCCGGTAGGAACTTGTAACATCTGCATGATATGCGGCAGGTTGAACACTGCTGGTAATGAAGGAGCACGAAGGTCCCTTTAGGGTGGAAGGGAAGGTTGATTGACAGATCCAACATTCCCTCACAACCAGTGATCACCTCCCATCTGAATATGATTTTTTTTACACCTTACCATATGCTCTGTTTGCCTCAGCCTAACCACCCATGCATTTGTTGACAAATCCTACAATAAGGCTTTTGTTGACAACTCAGTGTTGGCTGCCATGTGCTTTTGTTGCCTAAACATATTCACATGCTTCTCTAGCATAATCCCACCATGTGCTTTTGTTGACATCCTGGCACTGGTAACAGCATCTCAGATTGTCAGCAGTGATTGCAGAAGGATATCTAGAATGTAATATGTAGCAATGGAAGTCCACTGACAAGGTGGCGGTTTGTGATGACATGGGATGAGAACGGTTGGAACTCTCAATTTAATGTTAATTTTTTGGATTTGGAAATCCTAGCTAGCCTATGGAGAGTAAAGACTAGCCAACACTACTGAGGTTTGGCATAGACACATGATGCACATTAGTTGACAAAATGTGTATATGTATTTTGTGTATGGCTATACAGGGAGCAACTAGAAAAAGGTAAAAGAGCCACATGCAGCCACAGGTTGCTGAACTTTTAAATGACATTTTCCATGACATACCTTTATTCAATAAAGAAAATGACATACCGTACTATGGCTTATTATGATATCTATAATTCTGACCTTTTCTATGACCTTTTATATGATATACTATTCTATGGCTTTATTTAATAAAGTAAATTAAAAACTGCACTATGACTTATGATATTGTCTTAATTTTTGACCTTTTCGGTGACATACTTTACTATGACTTTTTATTATGACTGTCAAATGTACCCACAGTAGTCGAGCAATGACTTCTGCTGAATTACAGCAATTCCACTTGCACAAACTGCTAGAGGTAACAATAATGCCAGTTTATTTCTGATTATGATAACATTTTTGGGACAGTTTGAATATTGGGAACCCCCTCCCCCCTACACACACACACACACACACACACACACACACACACACTATATATTGTCATTATGGCTGATAACTGTGATAACTATGGCTGATGGGAAAGAGCCATTCAGAGGCCTGAGGCTTAGACATTTTTTTCCAGAAATATGTCCAGTATCCTCTCCTTGATTTACCAATGGAGGTTGGGAAGGTATGGATGATAGAGGCTGAGCCCTATAGTTTTGAAAAAGTTCCTCATTATTTTGAGATACTAAGTCATCATTTTTAGAAAGTTTCTGATTTTAATGACTTACAGGACTTTTTTTTTCGTTGGGGGTGGGGTGGGGGGTTCCAGTGTTGTCACAATTCATTTTTTTGTTTTGTTTTGAAGTCAATTGATTAATTGTCAATCTACTTTAAGAAGAATGATCTCCCTCCAAAACTATTATCTGAAAAATTCCAAGCCACTAATTTTGGATATGTGTGGTTTTCTTTTGATGGTGACAATAATTTATTCATGCAATATCTGATAACAAAATGTGTCATTGAGATAAATTTGAACAACATTTACATTTAAAATATGGTGTTAACTGTCAAACCATGTCTTAAAGGCGTAGCATGGATTCACTTTATAAATATGCATCAAAGCCATAACAATGCTGCATTTATTTAAGGTGATGCTTATGGGGTGAATAATGTCCACACAGACAGTTAGAAACTATTTTTTTTTTCCCCTTGGTTCTTGCTGTAAAACACTGTAAATGAACACAGAGAGACAGTAAAACTCCCAGCCTGCCTCTCTGATGTTTCCCAGTCCCTCCATCACTCTGCGGTAGCCAGGTTTTGCCGTCAGCCAGCAGCGAGGCCGATGGGAGGGGCTTTGCGTGGATTGGATGCTTCCTGGTTGTCAGGAGCAGAGGAGGCTGGGAAGAAAGCGTTTCATTCTTGTGCGTTACCATGGGACACAGACTACAGCCGCTCAGGATCAGTCCGCTCTGTGTGCCTGGACACACTCCATCATGCCAACACAGTAGCATTACTGTGTTTGGAATCCTGTTATCCTAATAATGCTGCATTCCATTCAGACTGAGTTTTATATCCACTTCAGATTTTGGGGAGACTGACACCCAAAACATGTCATGTCTGCAGTAGATATTTCATGATGAGGTCACATTACCAATATAGGCTGAAAATAATGTGGGTAATATTACCTCTACTGCTAATAGCTTTGTGTCTATAGAGGCAGAACTTGACCTTGGAAACAATATGTAAAACAATCTTGAGGTTAAGATACAACATAATTTATGGGGTGGCTGCAGCTTAAGATGTAGAGTGGTCTTCTACCAATCAGAAGGTCAGGGGTTTAGTCCCTGGCTCCTGCAGTCAAGTTGTCCCTGGGCAAGATACTGGACCCCAAATTGCATGGATGATTACATTAGTTTAGTTCATTTGCACAAAGTTAAGGATAAAATATTACACATTAGAATTACAAAGTAAGTAAGCTACCGGTGCAGGAGAGGAAAGAAACCTAGTGGGCTCACACAAAGTCCTGCCCTTCAAATCAACAAGTCATTAAAACCTAGTAAATCAAAAAGCAGAACAAAAAAAAACCCAAAATGAAATCAAAATAGCATTAAATAGACAATTTTGCTACAAAACGTGCTTGAAAAAAGAAAAAGAAAAGTCCAGTCACGGTGTATTAACAACAGTGGACGGCACATGCTGCATCCGCTCGATATGAGCACGGGCAATGCCACTTGAGAACGTGGCCAGACGAAACCTGTTGTGTGGGGATGAAATGCGACAGGGTGGTGTCAACTGACAGTAACAGAGTGCAAGGGCACTTTTATTAGGGTGGTTGGGTTGGTAGATGGGTCCCACAAACCCCGACTTTGTTGCTAGAGTCCAGTGTTTGCTTCCTGTTTGACTCTGATATTTTTTGACTTTGTTGCCTAAACCTAACATTCCGTGCTGTTGTTGTCTAAACATAATCACGTGGCACGTCATGGCACGCCTAATATGAACTATGCTTTACAATACATTTACTGCTGAACATGTCTGTTACTCAATGACTACAGTACCAGCAACTATGTTAGCTTCTATCATTTATCCTTTACACAATAGATAGTCTGTTTATAGACCCGCAACTTCCACAATTCGGGCAGAGCAGACATGTAATTATGGCTCAGCATGGCACCGTACCATAATATCACCGAATGGAGAGGCTTGAGCACAACCATTTTTCATATTATTCATGAATATCCAGTACATCGTGTTTGCCTCTAGTTGAGGCCTCAGTATCTATACAGTGTGTTATTAGCCATTCAGCGAGATATACAATGTGTGTCTTTTCCAGGTATACAGTTGTGTCTGGGTGGAATGAGCTGCTGCATTCAGGAGGCCCCTCTGTATTTATCACTCAAGCTCTCTGTCCTCGGCAGAGTCTAGTGAATCTATTACAGTCCTGTTTGTCACTTCAACAAGCCCCCTGTGTTTTGTCATCCATATCATTGTGGTAAGCTGCAGCGATTGAAATGAAAGGGCAGGATTTAGACTCTGTATGAGGTAGTGTTGCTGGTGAGATGTGGTCACAGTTGGGCGGGTCTCTCAGAGGTTCTGTTGATAGCTTTGCCTGATGATTGACAGCCAAGCATTGAAGCAATGGTAACCAGAAACAGTGTTCAAGGAGGAGTTTGTATTGTACATATAGCAAAGGCTAGGAAGGACAGAGCAAGAGACTGATTCATTTGTATTAAATGCATCGGCTCAGGAGGTAAAGCCAGGTAGGGTAGGGTCATCCACTGATTGGAAGGTTGGTGTTTCAATCCCTGGATCCTCCAGAAGTCAAAGTGTCCTTGGTCGAGAACCTTCGATCGCTACCAAGGACTGTTTTTGAGGGTGTGTGCAATGACAACCAATGACATACATGACTTGATGTTTGTAAAGTAGGTTGATTTTGCTTTAACTTTGAATGCTTCTGCTTTGTCTTGCCTCTTACTGTACATTGGAACCGCATTGGAACAGATCTTTTAATGGTCAGTATGCAAAATATTACAGAGAGCAAAACCTTTTTTAGTGTCCCCATGGGAACCTGAATTTGTCCTGGGACAAACTTTAAAGATCATTGATAATGTGTTGCGTTAGAGTAAAGGTCAAGGATTAAACACAACTTTAGGACCATTATGACCATGAATGTCCCGTAAAAAGCCCAATCACCTGCCCCTACGACTAAGGCCTTACCGCTCGGTTTTGCAGGATTATGTCAAAGCGTAGGGTGTCCAGATTGTTGTTGGGAGGGTGGGGTGAAGTGTCAGGGCTACGTGGCCCTCAAAATTGAGGTTTTTCATTGGCACACTTCAAACCCCACAAATGTATGTACATATATATATATATGTGTGTGTGTGTGTGTGTGTGTGTGTGTGTGTGTATGTGTTTTTATTGTGGTTTGATCTTTTTTCAATGTACGATGGTCCTTTCTTTATAACAAGCATAACAAAATACATTATTTTTGCAGATTTGTGCATGACAGTTCTGCATTTTTACATATTTCAATGTTGCATCCCCTGCTTGATGGCATATGGCACCTGAAATTTGATTTAAGTTCAGCAGCAAAGTTGCCGCAAATGCAACCACTTGCTACTGTTATCACTGTAAACGGTAAAGGTTTCTTTTTCATTTGAGGTTTCTTTTCCATTTGATTGATTGATTGATAATGCGAAACTTGTGAAGTGAACAAATTGTAAGTATCTGACAATCGCAAAAGGATGCCTACATACCACACAAGTGAAATCACCACGACAGAAGAAGGCATATTCCCGATGTCTGGCAATACTCTACTTAAACGCCAGCATGCCGATGATGTAACACGGTCTTTAAGGGTTGTCCCATTTCATAGGGGAAGTTTCCAACCACTCGGTTACCCCACGTAACTCGATGCCGAGGGGCGTGGTGGCACATTAAAACAAGGGGTAGGGGTAAAGTGGGATTGGGCGAAGGTTCATTCAGTATTCAATATAGGCCTATTTATTTTATTCAAGTGTTGGTCAAGAAGAAATTGTGAATTTAAGTAGTGACACTGATCATCACAGCTTCACAGTTTATCCTCATGAGAACATGAAAATCCATATGTATTATGATGATATGCCCATAAGTCCAGATGTCTTGCTCAGGACTTAAGTGCTGGAGGCCTCATTGTTACTTGAGCAAAATCCCTGTCAAGAACATGTTTGGTACTGTTTTATCCATTTGCCACACTGTTGTTTACACAGCATTTTTCATCAGTTTTTGAAAACATGATTCTATGTTTGTGCTTCTGCAGAAGCAGAGCTGTGGTGTAGCTACTGCACATTCTGGCTGAGAAAATAAAAGGGCGTATTTGTCTGTTTCTTCTATAACACATAGTACGCTTGTTTCTATTTAGGTTTCAATGTAATGTCAGACAGCTATTTGATCTCTACCCACACATTTTTCATTTTATGATTTTGTACACAGACAGGGAGGCAGAGCTGCATAGCAACAGCTACATCAGCTCAGTATCTCAGATAATATGGTGTATATAATGTGCTTTATTTTGTGATTCAAAGGAAAAAGTCACAGATAGTAAATACGTATATTAAAATACAATAAACTGTATAATAATTTGTACTTCTCCTTCTGTGTTTACTTTTAGATGTTGTAGCAACATTTACATGGAAATATGAGCCAACCAGGCAAAACACTCATCCATAGAAACCACATCCAATACAAGTCATGACCTCAGAATTTCCTAAATTCTGCTCTGGAGCCAGCCTAGCCAATTAGTTTGAAGACAAAGCAATGCACTTGATTAATACATAAAATGGCAATCACAAGTTATTAAGTTATTATTAAGTTACTATTAATCTAAAAAGAAAACAAATAAAAGACAACAAATTTCAAATTAAACCTGGAAAATCTGGTCCTAATACATACAATGCAACATAATACATGCAAATGTTACATGTTGTTTATTGTTGCTGGAGACTTCCATCAGGTTAACCTTTAGAAGGTTATGCCTTACTTCCATCAAACAGGAGCTGAAGGAGAGAACCATAAAGAACTAATGTAACGCTACTCAGCTTCATTTGGAAAAAAACACTACCAAAAAAACATTACCAAACATACATTTCATTCACATACAAAAATTATGTGGTGGACAACAAAAAGCAAATTGCAACAAGGAGATCAAACTTTACAGAAATGCAAAATCCTCCAAAAAACTTGCTCAACAAAAAGCAGTCATGATTTTCTTTTATTTAACATTTAATTACCCTTGCTTTATTGGCATTACAATTGGTGAAGAGCAGATTATGACCTGTCAAGGACTCAAAACCGAAAGGTTATGACTTGGCACTTGACTTTGGACATGCCAGTCTTAACTTACTTAATATAAATGTTGTAACCATCACAACAATAAATCATTCTTCAGTCAGAAACCATGCATCACCAGAACCATCTGGGATGACATAAACAAGCACACTGCAGCCAGTCTGGAAAGATGGCCCATTACGAAACAGCAGCCTACAATGTGAGAAGAGTAGTGAAAACCGCAAATATGAACTACAGAATGCAGGCAATCCCAGGAGCATGTGGCAAGGACTATGACACAATTCAAGCCTGCTGGTCCCTCCTCGACAAGTGCTGATGTGTCTACAGCAAGTGATCTAACTTTTATGCTCACTTTTGAGGCCATCGGCAGCCAAGAAGTAAAAATAGCTGAAGCATAGGTTAATGGATTTGTGGGTGCACCTTTCATACCTATCAACCTTTCTGAGTAAATGTCAGGAGAGCTTTCAAGCATGTGAACATCAAGAAAGCAGCAGGACCAGATATCAGCCTCTGGGACCTCAAAACCAACCTGCCTGGATGATTGTTGTTGCTATGTGACACTCAAGTCTGTACTGATCCACAGTCAATTTTTAGAGAAATCAGCATCTTAAAATAAAAAAAGTAATTTATAAATTATGCTTTTTATAGCAAGAAATTTAGAGAGTAGATCATGTTTGTACTTCAGTACCTTTTTATAGTAATAGCTACGTAAATAGAAACTAATATCTTTAAAAGCATCTGGTATTTTCATCCTCTGGAACAAAAGATAAATGACCATACCCTCCTTCTACATCTCTACTCTTGCCTTGATAATCTGCCTCTTTTACTTGTAGCCATACTTTGCTCTGTTGTTAAAAGTGAGATACTCCCATCAGCATTTTTACAGCGATGACAGTGGCCTATTAATGTCTCCACTGAGGCAGCACTTTGATTATTCATCTCTCATTGCTCCATCCCGGTCTCTCAAATGCATTCAGAGGGACTCATATTTCTGATAAACTAACTTCCTCTACTGAAGTCGACAATGGAGTTAATATGAGGCAGCACAGCACGCCTGTTAGTCAGGGCCGGTGGAAGCTGGATTAGTGAGTGTTGGAGGTAAGAGAGGAGCTCAAATTAAAATCACTGACAGTCTTACTGCTGTGCAGTCCACTTTAAAGTCTTTCACATACCTCCATATTTCCCTCACAAAGGGCTATCCTTTTTATGACAGCTATTGGAATTTCATTACCAGCTCTGAAACTCTAATAGGTTAGCATACCCATACATGTCTCAAGGGCAGAGTTATATTTATGATTCTTTTCATAATGATAACGATTCTTTATTTTCCTGGGTTCCTCTGTGGTATTGATAATGAGATCTGTTTTCATTAATGATAAATATGTTAGAACTTTGTACAAATAAGATGCTTGTACTGGATTTGGATATCACCTACTTTATATCTGCAATCCTCAGTGGGAGAGACACCAATTGTGGAAAGTACATTTACTCAGCATGAATTTTTAATTTACATTTTTCATCTATGCTAAAACAATACTCACATGCCCATGTGGACATTGGAACAGGTTTTGCTTCTGAATTCTGAAATTTTGCAAATTCATATTCCTTCTGATCCTTAATAGAAGATCTCCTTACCCCCGACAGAAGTCCAGGCTAAAGGGTTGTCCACACCCAAGAGTAAAAACTATAACTATAACTATAATTATAACTATAACTATAGATAGAACTTAAAAATAGTTCCAGACCACACTACAACTATAACGACAACAAAAGTGGTGAAAGATATTGTTTGGATCAATCCAAGAGCGATTTCATGAATGATAGAAATACTTACAGCCACTCAGAGTCCGTCTTATTTAGACGTCACATCCAACAGAGAATCCTAACATCTAATTTTGACCACATAATGTATGTTTTTATGTTGAAAAATATGTATTAAGCTTTGGACTATTTTATTGTATTCTTTTTGTTGCTATTCCTGTGAATTTAGTCATCAATATCTGATTATTTTCCCTGACAGTAGCAGATTGTGGCCAGTGGATGGTGGCGTTGACTGCTATCAGGAGAAGAAGCTGAAAGAAATAAGTCCCTAGTGTTGATTAAAAAACATCACCTTAATATAATGATTTATAGGCTACATCACACATTCTGAATTTAGAATGTAATGTTTGATCCTCCCACTTCCTGTCGTCTTTGAAGAATTTCATGAACCCATTTCTGTTTCTGTCTCCTCAACCTCCTTGCAATGTAAAGCAGTAAAGGTCATCAACATCCATTTTCATGGCATGCATAGCGTGTGCATTGTGCCGCTGTTTACAGAACATTATAATCCATCAGCGCGGATGCTCACATCGTTATTGTTATAGTTATGGTTATAGCCATAGTTATAGTGCTTGGTGCCAATGGCCCTTGAGCTCCAAAAGTCCTTAAATCTTAGGGACACCCCTGTGTTTGCCTGACCTGTGTGGGGCTACTGTGACTGCATTTGCCTCTTGGCAAAAATGAATGAGGACAGCAAATATCTAAAGGTTGAAAACAGACAGTTTATTTTACATCATACAAACTGATTAATATTAATAATGTTTGTTTATTAACTGGCCCCTTGCCTCCTGTTATCTTGCAAAAGTGGCCTCAAGGCAAGGCAAGTTGACTACCCCTGCTGTAGACCGTTAAATAATCATTATTTTTCCTCTTTAACAATCCAGGATTTGAGGCATATAAGAAATGTAGTTTCTGCCTTGAGATATCATTACCAGATTAATGTCATGTTTTAAGTTTCCAGACATATATGGCAGATTCTCTGAATTCCTTAGAATCATCTTATATGTGGATTTAGGGCCATATATTGCTTGCAATTCTTTAATAGACCATATAAATACTTTGAAAGATTGACTAGATCTTTTCCATATGGAACTGTGCCCTTGACTGTGCAACCCCTACCATGACTGCCCATCCCTCTGCACCTCCTGAACCAACTCCCCTAGCCATCATGCCCCCCACAGTCTCCCTCCGAGCTGTGCTGTGCACCAAAGCATACAGGTAAGATCTCATGAATAACACAAGAGACAAGCAACTTTGTGGGCAAGTAAGTGTGCCCCACATTTGCATTTTCTATGTCGATGCTGCACCCAGATGATAGAATAATCTAAGGGCACTTTAACCAGGGTTCATGCAAAGTTCATGCAAGTTTGAGTGCATAGGAAAGAGGGTATTATACCACAGTTAGCTCTGACTGAGTAATTTGATTGGATAGGAGGCATTTTAGAAGTGCGGATGTAGAGGTTAATATTACTGGGACTTTTAACTCTGCATGTATCACTTTGCTTTAAAGGTGTTCTGAAGCATTAATTACATTAACTGTTAATTAGTCTACATTAGCAATTGTCGTAACAAACTTTGCGCCAAGAGGAGGACCATATTTCCACAAATTACATTTAAACTGAATTATGCATAGTCATCAGAAGAGGACAAAGGGAGGGAAAGAAGTCTGGATACTTGACTGCAAACGTCCTGGTGTGCAGAACCAGTTCAAGAACCAGAGCTAATCTGGTGGGTAAGGGATGTTGCAATCTTTAAATCAAAATCATAATGACATAACAAGTCTTTAAAAATGGTAAATGTCTTCAGGAATCTTGCCTATTTGGTTAATAGTGCTGTAAGGAAATTCTTGGTGAACTTCTATGGGAATACTCGAACTGTCGACTTATGACTTTTTTTTGATATTCTAGTTAAATGAGACACTACAACAAAAAATTCAATTAACCATTTTACTTGATGTTAAACTGCCTTAGGTCTATATTTCTTTATGTATTTATTTATTTAAATGCCTATGATTTGCAATGTTTACAGTTTTCTATTGGATCAAATTGGGAAAGAAGCAAGGGCCACTTTTCTAGACGCAACACTTAGCTAAACGGATCAATCTATAAATGGAGCAACTAATTGTAACTTCAAAACTTTGTGCTTTCATTTATGAGTCTCATGCTTCCATACCTCCAATAGCCTAAGCGGGAGGCATTATGTTTTGGGGTTGTCCCTCCATCCATCCATCCATCCGTCCAATTCTCTTGAACATGATATCTCAAGTATGCCTTGAACAAATTTCTTTAAATCTGGCACAATGTTCGCTTGGACTAATGATAAACCAATTAGATTTTGGTGGTCAAAGGTAATAGATCAAGGTCACTTTGACCTCCTCTGTCTCATTATTTTGAATGCGATATCTCAAGAACAAACTGAAGGACTTTCTTCAGATTTGGCACAAACATTCACTTAGACTCACTGATGAACTTCTTAGATTTTGGTGATCAAGGTCACTGTGACCTTGGTTTCTCTCATTTTTGTTAATGTAACATCTCAAGAACGCCTTGAGGGAATTTCCTCAAATTTGGCTCAAATAACCACTTGGACTTGAATAAACTGATTAGAGTTTGGTAGTTGAAGGTCAAAGGTCAAGGTCACTGTGACCTCACAAGACAAGTTTTTGGCCATAACTCAGTAAGTGATGGCAATTATAACAAAGTCTCAAACAAATATGTCATAGGATGTTGAAGTAGTTGAAGTAATACAATTTCATATCAAAAAGGTCAAAGGACAACTTCACCGTGACATCACAATGTTTTGCAAAACACTTTTCTGGCCATGACTCAACAGCAGGAAGAGAAGGGGAGACATTTGGTCAGATTCTGAATTGGTGACACTAATCTTGGGATTCTACCTTGAAACCTAACTGATTATATCAATCTTCTGTGCTGCCGGGGGAAAGATGTGTGTGAATCATCTGTGTTTTCACTGACATGTATGTAAACTGTAAAAGCAACTTAACTTGTTTGTAGAAGCATGCAAAGACAGTATTTCTTTTAGTGTTTTTTTTTCCAGTTGTCTGACTTTCCTCAGTGTAAAAATTAGGGATGGATTCAAACATAGATGGATTATTGAACAGGCCTGCCACACACAGACACCCCGGGGTCCAAAACCACAACCTCTGGAGGATGTTTTTGTTGGCATATATTTTTGGAATGTTAACTGCTATAGCTTTAGATATGGGTTTTAGTGCAAAATGAAAAAAAAGCTCTACATATAGATTGAATTCAACAAGCACATGTTTATAATCTTATATCTGTCTGGGTGCTGTGTTGCTGCTTGTTTTTCATTTAGGCACAGCTGTGAGCAGTGTAGAAAGACCACATAGTTACAGCAGAGCTATGCCATTGTGTATTACTGTGCACACAATGAGAGTCAGCTAAACAGCCAAATGTAAATGTAAAGCTCGTGTTCATTTCTCTTCTGTTTGTCATGCAGCTGAAACTTCAGGGACACACAGTATAAATTAAAGTACATCTGTTTGGCTGTCGAGACCTTGGGGGACTCGTGCTAAGCTTGTGCACAACTGTGATTTCTGTAATGATATTTGAATGCAGCCTTCAGAGCACCTTTAGCATGAGTCAGCACAAAAGTTTACCGTCTGCGTACCCCAGGATGCTTAAGTTGCTGACTTTTTTTCTTTTTAATTTAAAAACAGAGGTGTCCATGGCAACTGCATCCCCCTCGTTCATACTTTACATCCTTCTAATGAATATGCAGAGTGTTTATGCCAGAAGCACCATGAGGACATTTTCATTTTCTATAGTGGAGCGCTACTAATTTAAAGCTGTCTCTGTGTCTGAGAGCAGGAGGGGGGCCCTACGGAGTGCTTCAGGGGATGGATGGGAGTCCTTGAAAAGTTAAAACACTGTCTACCTGTGTATATCTGTGGACAGAAATAATTAAGTTATCCATAACAAAAAACCTTTTTTGAGATAATTAACTCAAAGGCAGAGTCCCAGGGTTTTAAGACTGTGGAATTTATTCAATCTATGGACTGTTGCTGCCTTTACATGCAAATGAGACTTATATGAAAGCACTGCTGATAAAAACTCCTTGATCCATTCACTGTCCCCGTCGTATTACATGCACAATGCCCTTTCCAAGAACTCTCTATCCTACAAAACCAGATTTATACACAAGTAATTTCCATTGGGAAATCCCTTGTTAAGGTTTGTAATTTCTGTCTGGATTACGTTCACACACAGTTTGTTCTTATGCTAGAAGTGTGACAGTCTTGTACCAAGTGAAAGTCATTGAGAGGAGGTGCAGTTAGATGAAAAACTCAATTTATATAAGCCTGAATGACATTTGTCATTTCTCTGTATTAGCAGTCTCCCTTGAATTGTTTGCATTTGAGTGGGTTGTGTGGTTGTGGTGAGGCTCGCAGCTGCTTGCGCTGAAATTTAGTGGTTGGTCAGGCGACCTATAACAGCCAAAAAACTGTTTCCATTGCAGTTTAGCAAAATATGGCTTTTTCATATTGCCTGAAATGCCACCTCATCCTAGCGAAAAAACGTTTTTGTGAAAATATTTGTCAGAAATGTATGCGTTTTCATTAGGAGTGTTTCATATTCACAATTTCAATCTGTCCAAGTTCATGGAAACCTGCCTACTGACACCAATTGTTGCGCATGTTGCTGGCTAGTAAAGGCTAATGTACTGTTGGAACATTGGTAGTTTGGGCAAATTAGCATGACTGCAAAAACATCTCAGCGGTTAATTTTACACAAATAACAAAGCGAAAATTTGCTTCAGTTTGAACATAGACTTATGTAGTTGAGACTTAAAAACTAAGATTTAGTTCCACTTCTGCTCTGTGTTACACACCCAGTCTGACACAGTACTACCACAAGAGTTGCAGCTGTTATACTTTATAACTTAACACTGAGGCTGCATCTTTTAAAGTATGCAGTGGGATACCATCACATTGATGCTGCTATTTTTGTTTCTGTGATGCTGTCTCTTTTTCCGCCTTTAGCTGGCTGTCCAACACCATTTCACCAAGTCTCTTAATTCTATCAGATCACGTGACTCTGGTTAGACAACTCTCAGTGCAGCATTAAATTAATGGTGCAGATCATAACAAACAAATAGCAATTACTTTTTAATTGAAACAGGGACTCCAAGGCCTCAGGGCTGCTGTGGATCAAAATGAATTGTCCGTCGCTGTCTCATTGGGTATTAAATAAGGTCCATTCCTGTTACCTGACTTATTTCCACAGTCTCTGGAGTGAAAATGAACTGAGTGTGTTTACTTCTGAGTTTAGGCAACTGATGAGAGGGAGGATTTTTAAAAAGGAGAGTGGAGCATAGGGAATTGTTCCTAACTTTCAGCAATAATCTCAGTCACAAAGAAGCTAATGCACAGGCCAAATATTTCTGGCTGTGATCTGAATACTTGATCAGATGTGTAAATGAAAAATTGTTGGTTAGCTTTTATTATTTATGACAAAAAATAATCAGCCCATTCATGAGAACATTCTCATTGCATCTTATACTGTACATTTTTGCCCTAACAGATGCAGTGGTACAATTGTGCATGTGCAAAAATATAATTTAAGTTTCGTACATGAAGGGCCTCTTTCTAGCCCCAAACCATGATCAAATCCCACATCATCTGCCTCTGGAAAACCTGGTGATTGCTTATTTTAGTCAAGGCTATACTAGCATTTACTTGTGTCTCAGAAAAGGGGTCTTTTCCTGTGATGGTATGCATTTTTGATTCTTTAAAACCACTTTCCCAACCATTCCGAGGCTGTCAAATACCAATGTTCTGTCAAGCTCCCTCTGCATCTAAGACATGTAAGGTATCTGTATGTCAAGCAGCTGTTTTCTGTATGAAGTATGTTGCAATACATTGCCAAAGACTCTTGGTTAGGTTTACACCACAAACATGTTCTCACCTGATTTCAGCTATCTGCATATCATGCTGCCGCAACAGATGGCATTTGGCAATCTGGTGGCATGTAATAATGCCAAGAACAATTCTGCCTGCTGTGTTCTCAGCTGACAACATCCAGCAGTGTATCATGCGGATGCTAAAGGTGGCTACTGGCATCAGGATCTCACGCTGAAAGAAACACAAATGTGGTTAGATTCGATGACTTCAGAATGAGAACGGACCGGATGACCTGTGAATGAGAACGGGTTGACTTTCTATGGAATCTAAATGTGCTTATTGTAAGTTGATTTGGACAAAAATGACTTGTAATAAATTAAAGTATTGCAACAATGGTATCACGATTTGCACTGTGGCAGAGAGCAATGCAGTCTTTAGGCTGCTATGTCTGAGTTTAAGACAATCATGCTTTTGTAGACGCATGAACAAGTCTTGCAGTAATTCATAACTGCTTTGGGTAATCTTTTACAACAGAATACATGTCATGATCACAATAAAGCATGTAAATATAAGCAGGTGTATCCAATGAGGCAAGGCATTATAGTTAAAGTTAATGGAGCTCAGTATTTATGAAATAACATTATACTGGACAATTCTGCAATCCCTCATTTCCATCTAACATCAACGTTCAGTGCCAGTGCTAGCTGTAGAGTGCATTTTATATTACATACCACAAAGGAAGAAAGAAGGGTCATTTTTAGATTATGCAAATAACGGTAGTAAGTAATTGCAATTATTTGTGCATAGAAGACCTTGTGACATTGCATGAAATATTTCATTTCAGGACTGTTTTCTCCAATGCGCATCAACAATGGTGCCAGAAAAAGCTGCAGTGAGAGTGATGCATCCAAAACCTCTATGGGGAAATAAAGAAAACGATAAAAAAGGACTCTTCCTTCTTTTCCACCTCCAAAAGGAGGTCAGAGGTCCGAGTTGACTTGAGAATAAATCCCTGGAGCTGGTGGGAATTTAGTTTCTTCCTGCAGGGCAGTACAGTAGGACAGTTACTTACCATGGAGAGACTTTAACCCCTGGTTGAACGACAGCCTTTCCAGCCAATTAGACCACCCTGCCTTCCAGCCTCAGAGACTACTCTCAGATCTCACACACTCTGCTCCCCTCTGTGGTTTGCTTTAATGGCTGCCATTCAAGTCACTCCATGGTCCACAGAGAGTTGCTGAGCTCTCTGACACCTACCTAATAGAGAAGTTCATCATCCCTCAAAGCTTTTTTCCCTTCTCTCTGTTATCTGATAGAACCGGCAACAAGGAGGAAAGACTCTTTCTCATGTGATTTGAGTGACAGATAGATGGTATCTGGATGTTTTCTGGAGATTCACAGGTTTTCTGTAAATGAATGATGCTGTAATTACTGTAATTAGAAGATTACAGATCTCTGGATGGTGATGAAATACCTGCTGTAAAAAGCTATTTATGTCTCTCTGTAGCTGACAGTGATGAAGGAGATTGCAAAATGTTTTTCTCAGCACAATATTGACACCTTCCTGTAATAAGGTGAGCATTTTACGAAGTAATGATGGTTTTTTATTGGCCCTCACTGGTAAAAATAGCAGTTAAAGGTGGAAAGCATCAGCTGATTGGTGTAAACTTTTAGTCGTAATGTTCAGTGCCAACGCAGGAAGTAATGCAGATGTTGGAGTGGTGGATGGATGGATTGCGCATTTCACCTCAATGCAGGACATGGCAATTCATTGGACATTATTCCAGTCTTTTCATCCATGTATCCATCCATCCATCCATCCATCCATTCATCATTTATCTATCCATCCATTCACCCATCCCAGCTTTTATCTATCCATTGATTTAGCCATCACTGCTTCCTTCCTTCCATCCATCCATCCCTGCTTCTATCCATCTGTCCGTCCATCCATCCAACAATCCGTCCATCCGTTCATCCATCCATCCATCATTTATCTATCATCCATTCATCCATCTCTGCTTCTGTCTACCCATCTATTTATCCATCAGTGCTTCCTTTCCTCCTACCATCCATCAATCCATCCATCTATCATCCATATATCCATCCATTTTCATCCACTTAACCAGAGCTGGGTTGCAGGAGCATCAGGCTGAGCAAAGTTCTCCAGGCTTTCCTCTTCCTTGCAACTCTTTCCAGTTCCTCCTGCAAGATCCCTAAATATTCCCAGGCCAGACGAGATATAAAATCCCTCCAGCGTGTACTGGGTCTACTCCGGCGCTTCCTATCAGTTGGATGTCCTCTAATGGAATGTGCCCAGAAGTCATTCTGATTAGATGCCAAAAACATCTCAACTAGTTTGTTTCAATGCAAAGGAGCAGCAGCTCTACAGCAAACTTCCTCCATCCCCATCTCTAAGGCTGACACCCTACAGAGAAAACTCATTTCAGCTACTTCCATTCACAATGTCATTGTCTTGGTCGCCCCCAGCTCATAACCATAGGTGACGGTCAGAGCGTAGATGAACCATTAAATCAAGAGCTTTGCCTTTACCTTTACTTCAAAATAATGTAGTTGTAGAATCACACCATATAAACCTTCTGTCTGGTGATGGGGTTGTTGCTTATGTTGTGAGTATGTGACAAGGGCTGGTAGTCTTTTCGTGTGCAATTAGGTCCAGCTATGACACATCACACTAAATGACGTGTCCTTTGCCTAAGGCTGCTACTGCGGAAATGACCTCTAACTCCACTCAATTCATTTGAGATAACACATGAGCTATGAAACTGATTAATCAGGTTCATTTGTCACCAAACAGACATTAAAGGGCATTGCAAGATCAGAAGGAAAATCAGTTATCAGCTGCACAGAGCACTGATTGCCTGCATGTTGTGTTGAGTCAATTCTTCAAGTCAAACAGTGTCATTTCCTGTTTTAGTGTGTCAAAGACTTTCAATAATGTGCCCAGAGTCTGAGCTCGAACTTTATGTACATTTTGTTTTCAGAAGGTTTATGTTATAATTTTAAGAGACATATCACCCTCTTAGCAATATATTTTGCCTTTCTGAATTTTAAGTGTTTGTATTTTGCTATTGAAAATCCTGTATATGATACTTTAAAGACATGGATGTTAAAAGCTCAGCTTCAAATGGGTTACCGAAGAGAAGGCTCAATTAGTTTAACACACTAAATCCCAAGATGAAACCTACGGCAAAATGATACCTGAGGAATAAGGCAGGATTACGGGAATATTTTCACAGCTGGGTGCTGAGAGCCTGATATGGAAATGAGAAAAACACTCTGAAATATAAAATAGACGGAAAAACAATGAACGCCTCCCACCCAAGTCTAAGCAGGAGGGCTGTTGGGTTAGCAACTCGGAGCATTGACACTGGGTGATTCTGTCATGCATAACAGCTGCGAGGAGCAAAGCAAACCATTTGCAAGCATTCTAATTCCCTCTCTGCTAGAAGCCATGCTGAGAGACAAAGACAAAAAACAAGAGTGGGACTGGAGGGGTGGAAAAAGTTTTTACTTCATCACCATTTTATTTCCATAAGTTAAGCTTCATTATTGCTTGAGTTCAAGTAAGGACCACAAACAAATGGAGGGTGTGATGCAAGGCTCCCTAATCGGTCTCTAGCCCACTGGGCGAAGCTCCATGCAATTTTTTCCAGCTCTACCCAGCATTCCATCCAGTGCTGACTCCGTTTTTATGAAATTTGATGTATTGATAGAGGTCAGTCCAGAAAAAAAGATGTCTCGGGTTCATTATATCAATTCCTTTAGCAAGCACATCATTCTGAATACCACATTTTAAAAGTCTAATTTTATAACTCTTAGACATTTGATTTATGTGGAGAACAGTTTTTTGGGGCTGTGGCTGAGATGGAAGAATGGGTCGACTGATTGGAAGGTTGGCAGTTTGATCCCTGGCTTCCCCAAGTCTGTACACATACTGAGGTTTTAAATAGCTGCAAATTCATCTCAGAGCAGTATAAGAAAAGTCATGTCGCATATTAGTATTGCTATTGTGAGCGTGTTAATGTCACAGACGTAGCCCTTATCCTTTGTGTTTCCCACTTCCCCCGGCATCCCAGTCAGCGTGTGTGTGTGTGTGTGTGTGTGTGTGGGGGGTTTCTGGCGTTCCCTCTCACACTCTTCCGCCCCCTGGATCCCCACTTAGCCAACACACCTGCCATCAATCAGCTCATTACATCTCCTGTATATAAACCTCAGCTCTGTTCACACTCTTTGCCAGATTGTTGTTTCAACCACAGTGGTAGGCACACGCTTCAGGCATCTCTAGTTTAGTGTTTTCAGAGAACAATTCCTCATGTTGTTGTCTAGCCTGGTATTAACTGGCTTTGTCCCAATGCCTCAGAATTGTCTCACATCTGCTTGCCTTCCTGTTGGGAAAATTCCCAGACATAAAGTGTCACCCCTGCAAAGCCTTTTGGTTATTTTATCAAGACATTTCTCATGGCGCACTTACACATACATTATGTGGTGGTAAAAAAAAAAGGTGAATCAAAAGGAATCTTCAATTATTTTCCATTGGTGATTTTTGAGAATGCAGATCTTTCAGATCAGATGAGGAATGCCTATAGTTTGCATGTTTCACATTTTATTGTAAGTGTGTCATGCATTGTGGGTCTTGTCTGATCTTGTCTTGACTTGGTCTCAACTTCTCAAAATCTTGGTCTCGTCTCGGTATCAATACACTCTGGGTCTTGTGCATGACTTGGTCTCAGTTTAGGTGGTCTTGGCTACAACTCTGGCCACCGGTCACAAAAGTTAAAGGAAATGATTGTCACATTGAGACTGATGCTCACCATCCTGTTGACTCATATTTATCCGCAAAAATCACAATAAGTATGATTGTGTGGGAAAAAAAAAGCAAATTGGTTTGATATCATTTAAAAACATGGAAAGAAGGCAATGAGCAAAGAAAGAAGAAAATACCTAAAAATTAGCGAGAAATATAGAGTTAAATCAATTATTATCATTATTACTGCTGTTTTATTACTACCAGCAATGGAAACATATAGTGTCTTTCTGTGATAAATCCACCAAGCCCTGGAGCCCCAGTGATAGCGTGACAGTGCGAACATTAAATTTTTCATGGAAAGTGAATATTTGTGTTGGCCTTGGTGTAAAAGTTTTGAACGCAAATATCGCCTATGAATAATTTAATGTTATTGTTTTGTTCTATCCTTTGCTGTAAAGAGACTCCTACACTAAGGCATCATTAGGTGTACAACTGAAAACAAGACGGGAAAAATCAGCGCACTAGTTATGTATGTGTATTATACATTATTTACACTTTATTTTTGTCTTTTATAGGAAAGTAGCAAAATATATGCCTCCCCCAAGACCCATGGTCTGTTGTATAGATCTCTTCAAATCTATCAAAAGGCGTGCAGTTTGTCCAGGCCATCTATTAAGACACTGATAGCCCATCTCAGGAGGTTAAAGACTCATGGCTGGGTGCAGTATATGGAGGTCTTCCTGGGGGTCTACTAGCTAGCACATTGACTGTCTAAAACAGCTGTCTCATAGGGTCTTCCATGTGCCAAAGATGACTGTGTTTGACAATGTACATCAGATGTGTAAGGCAATCTTGACTCTTCTGGACAAAGTGGTCCATTTCCCTACACTGGTACATTTGCAAAAGTTGGCCACGGCTACCAGCACCTTGCCAACAACCCAGCCTTCAGCCACTGTGTGGGAGCTACCTAGCATGCCATGTTTACATCAAGGCTCCCCATGGTCCACATGCACCCGGACTATCCAAACAGGAAACTCATACACTCTGTCCTGCCTCAGGCAATCTCTGACAGCACTGGCAAATCTTTGGACATATTTGTTGGCTACCCTGGTTCGATACACAACACCAGGGTGCTGAGAAATAGTCCATTGTTTGTCAGGGGGCTGTTATCTACCAGCTGGTTACTTCATCGTGGGGGATGTGGATGACCAGGGAAGGAGTGTAGGTGTGCTTCAAAGAACGCTATGCCAGAGCCCGATCCATTATAGAGATTTGGCATGATGAAGGCTCATTGGCGAGGGATCTTCTTCAAAGCCCTGGACGTGGATCACGCCCTTGCCTGTAAACATCTCATAACATCTGCATGACTGCTCGGGACATCGTGAAGCCATTTGAAGAAGAGAATTCAGTGTCAGCACATGTGCAACTAGATGAACATGGAGGTCAGCATTACAAGGACAGACTGGCAGCTCAAGTGACAGCCCTAAACCAGTGTCCTTCACCTCTGCAACATCAGTAATTTCATTATGTAAGGTAGATAAATGGCTTTCCTGTTACATTTAGGTTTCAGTCAATCATTCAATAACCTTAGCAGCCCCTCTGCCTGGTTCCCTTGCTGTGTCTGTGCTCCCTCATTCTAGTGCTGCAGACCTTGATTGAGTGCATTCAGCAGCATTGGACACACCTGTGCCCCGTGTGCCCCATGCACATATAAGACAGAGCAGTAGTCAAGCCTGGTATTGACAGACCCCCTCACCATGCTTCTTGGTTTTAGCTGGTCAAAGATGGTCTTAGATGGTCTTGACCCAGTTCTTGCTGGTCTTTGATGGTTTAGTCGAGTGGGACATGCTGGTGTGACCAGCCTATCAAGCTGTGCACATTTATTTCTATGCATATCTCATGACAAAATGCTTAACTGATTTATGCCCTATGCTTTTTATGCTTCCCCCTCACAAGAATGTTATTTCTCCATACTCAAAACATTGATTTTTTTTCAATTTTACAGGAACTTCAACGGGTAAACCAGCTAGAGCATAACAAGCTGCTATTAACAGCTACTTAATCTTTTGAAAGGAGGGTCCAGAATACCTGATGCTAAAGAAAGAATTACTGAAAACACTGAAGCAACTTACCTTAGCATTTAGACATTTTGATCAGATCTATCACGATTGATTTTTGGGTTCATTTTACCTGCATCAATCCCCCGTGGCTTGGCACACCAGTTTTACTTGTCTTTTGATTTCATGGACTTAAAATAAGAATAAAACAAAAAAAAGTTACACAAAGACAATCTTAACTCAAGGTAAACTTACAAGCTTTTTTTCTGAATTCTCAGTCATAACATATGGTCTTCCCAAACAGATTGTTGATATACGATAAGCAGATGCACTTCCATGCATGTCCGCACCATCAAAACACAAACAAAATCAAATGCAGCAAATCGAAAACAAGATTTAACATTTAATTCACACAACTCAACTAACCTTAAGGTCGGCTGTGAGACAATTAGAGGGCCCTGACTTCATTAAGATTCCAACTTCTGTGTCAGGAAGCAGAGTAAGAAGTCAGAAAGCCTCAGCGGTTGGAAGATGTGCTAATGAGCTAAAAGTTTGGCAGTCCTCCCTGTTGACTGGCCCAATTACACTTACCTAGCTCACAGAGGATACTGCACATCACTATTCACAGGTTTTTAACATTCACTGCTTATTTCCCCTGTTTCCATTATTACTTTCCCCGCTCCGAGCAATATGAAACCATGTAATGTGGATTCTGGAGGTGGACAAACACATACGTGCCCAGCAAGAGTCTTACCTCAGTTGTGCATCAGCATCTGTGTGATTGGCTATTGAACAGCTGTAACAGAGCCAGTGGACATAAAGCTCTAGCCAGTTCAGTCTATTCACAGCCAGTGGCCATTACTGTTAGCGGCGCTTCACTTGAACCGCAGCCAAGGGGCATTAAAGTGTGGTTCTTTTGGACTGGGGCCCGCTCTCTGTGGTCCAATCAGAGGACAGCTGCGGCTCTAATATAGTCCTGTCAAATAAACACAGTGTTAAGATTTGTATCTTCATATCAATGTAGACTTTATGGTAAGCAGTTCTATAAAGAGTAAATGGTTAGTTTTGATCCAAATTTACCATTGAAAACATCAAAAGTCAAAGAATAATCTTTAAAACACCAAAGTCACACTGTAACCTGGCAGCTGTAAAATTGAAGAGTTCACACATTACATCACTATAAGAGGTCAAGAAAAGACCTTCTTAGTTTGGGGGTCTTGTTGTTATGTGAGAGGGTTGGGGCCCTTTTACACATTTGTGCCCAGGGGCTCGTTATCTCATAATGTGCCCATGCACACCAACAAGATCCTACAGACACATAAAGATGACAGATGTACGCATAATAGTTTCATGATAAATTGCTTTTTGAAAGGATAAGCATAAAACTTTGATTCTGACTTCTAAAATAATAATGAACAACGTAAATAAAGGATTGTTTTATCACTCTCTGTCTTACAGTGCACCAGAGCTTCTTTGCTTTTCATACACATGCACATTTTTGCATTACACATACCACAAAGTAAGTGAATACTGTACATGCAAAATCAAATTAAGTCCCGCCTTGTCATTCAGTGTGATGAAAAGTCACAGCTAAAAATTTAATTCAACGGCTGACTGAACATGAATGATTTTCACATCTTTATATCACACAGAGAGATAAGCAGACAGCCGAGCAGTTCAGTTAGCATGGGATGTTAGTGTAGAATGAGCTGTAGGTGCATTTGTGAGTACTACTGAGCTGGATGCTCTGCAGCATTATTTAATAAAGAATGGTTCAGAGAACATTCACTATCCTCCCTTTGTTAGACAGAAGTGAAGATAAAGTCCCTCTGCTTCTGCATCAGTCACACTTGAATTGCATCAAGCACAATACATTTCTAAAATTTTGGAAATGCAAAACAACAAATCTCTAACTTCCATTTGTTTTTGTTAAATGGCATAGCTTCACAAAAAAAAAATGCTCAGCTGATAAATTGTTTTAGTGGCATGTCAGAAACAGAATGACAAGGTATTTAAGAAAGCGACTAAAAATAGTTGTGACAATGATTGAATGACATGAAAATTGAAATCACATTAAAATTGGCAGTTCTTGATTGGGTTAGAGCATTGTAGCCACCATGCCTGCCTGTCTTAATCTATAGCTACACCTATGATATCAGGAAATTCACTTGAAGTTTTGCATCAATGTTGAGTTATTTTACAAGATAACCAACTGCGGACACTACAAAGTCATTGATCACCAAAATCACCAAGGTTCATCATCTGAATTTGAATCTGAATTTCATGACCATCCATTTAAAAGCTTTTTACGCCCAGTGGTAAAAATGCAAAAACACAGCTGCTTTTCATGACAGGAAATGCAGCAATGTCAACTGCTTTTTTTTTGGGCAGTATCTCAATGGCAAATGCAGCAATGTCTCAGTAAAAAAACAAACAACTCTTGTGGCACTATTCCACCAGGATAGGCAGTGATGTCTGTAACAAAAAACAGATTTTATCCCCAGTAAAATCACAGCAATGGGCCACCCTCAAAAAAGTTGTTTGTTGGCTTTACAGCCACTGCAAACACAGCTATGACTCGCTTAACAGAAACTGGTTTTGATGTCTATTGGTCCCGAACAGAGGTCTGCAGCCTGGCAGGCATTTCCTCTAGGTATCTCACCTTTACCACCTTTATGCTATGATACATATAAAACATAGAAATGCGACGTATCCTCAGTTTGCAGAATGGTTTGTTTGAGTCGGTTTGAATGCAGTCTGAGACCTCCTGTGCGTACCAAATAACCAGACTCTGGTCCTCTTGAACTGCTTGCATGTGAACTCTGGAGCAGTTCATCAATGGTATGAACCCCATTTGCATCAATCACAGGAAGCACATGTACACATCATTTTCTATTTTGGAGACTGGAGAAGTGACTTGGGTACAAATGTGCAAATGTGGAGCTACAAAAAACACAGTTGCCGTCTGGAATTATGGGCAGAAGGGAATATTTATTCACTTTAGGAGAAGATGCACAGAAACATTGAGGTGTTCACAATGTTCAACAAAAGCATGAAACAGAATTTTACTTAACTATTGAGCAGTGTCATGTAACAGTTAAGAAGCTCCCTCAACAATACATAAAAGTATGCGATGTGCTGCAGAAAAGTGGCAGCTCTTCTGATATTAAAACCATGAAATGCATGAATTATTGAATTATTTAGAGCACGTTTTCTGACCATACACTCATATGTGCTGTCTGCTGGAGTCTGCTGATAAGCACTCAGATCAACACTAGTATGAAAATAACCTGTCAAAGAATTTGTCTTTTTGCTCACCTAACTGTCTATCCAATAATTGAATGGCATTTCCGTTTACAATTTATAGTATGTTTGAATTTGCCTTCGTAAATGTTAACCAAACTGTGTGAAAAAATTACTTTGTTTTTCACGCAGTTGTGTAGAATTTAGAACTACATTCAGTAGAATCAAACATTTGGACGTGTACTCTGCTACTTACAATAAGCTTGAGTTTCTCTTTTATAAGCTTGACTGAGTTTAGGGAGAAGTACAATTTAGACAGATAGCATCTTCATCTGTCCACATTCATTTAGATTAGTTTCGGCTGTGACTCATTGATGTAGAGTCTTAGCAACAGACCACCTAATTCTGGTGTTTTAGACAGTGCTCTTCATGTGTTAATGTTTCATGGAGGAGGTATAAACCTGTAAATGGCTCTTATTGACTTGTCTGTGAATAGGAGCCTCCAGTAAAAATGCCCCTGATCTGGAGATCGATCCATCCAAAAACTCAACAAAGCAAGTTAATTAGGTGTGCTGAGGAAAAGAAAAAGTCACAAGTTGTAGACAGACATGGGACAATTCATTATGCATTCAATTAGTATTGCTACTTTCTACTGCAAAATCGTTGCTTTCGGTGATCAAGATTTTTATTTTCTGCAGTGGTAAGGTAAAACCAGGGAGAGTGCTATTGATTTCTTTGTTTTCCTCCCATATCCAACAATAACCGTTCCGCTTGGCTAGCTTTAAAAACACAGGATTAGCAAGAAAATGCTCTGAGACGCCTCTGGGGTTTGTTTTTTTTTACACCTCACTGGAGTCAGCACACAGTCACTTTTAAAACTTCTGACGATTGCACCAAGGAACATTCTAGCATCAAAGTCGCAAAATGTTCATGTTAATTTGAAACGGAACTCAATCTCTGACTTTATTAGATGATGGGATCTCGAAGACCTACTTTATCTTCATTATGCCTAATTGCTTTCATCACCTGCTTATGAAGTCCCAAGGCAGCAGTAAATAATTGGAAAGGAGTTGGAATTGTTCCTTTGTGCAAAATACTCTGAATCCCCATGTGTTTCAGCCAATTCACTGGAACCACAGCAATTAGTTGGGTGAGGTTGGAGAAGACATGATTTTGCAGCTGCGTCATATCTGTGTCTGCATGGTTGTTTTATATCCTCATCAGATTTGTCTGAGGGGGGCAGCCTGTGCATATTGTCTCTGGATCAGAAGTTGCAAAATTTAATGTGAGGCTTCCAAAAATGAATTATTAAAAGTTAGATAAATGTCTCTGCACAATGTATCTGCACACAATAGCTCATAAGATATCCTACAAAAATGACCACACAACAGTTTGTATGATGAAGAATTAGTAACCCATGAATGACATGATTAACTTAAGGTTACAGCCATAGTGTAAAGTTACAGAGATAATTTCCAAACACCAGGAAAAGTCCTGTGTTTTCTGACCCCTCCCACACCCAAAAGCTCTGCCTTACCATAGCACATCCTTCTTTCATTTTTAGTCCCATGAGCACATTTGTGATGTGGCTGCAGTCTTTCCATATGCATTAATTATACACAAATTGATGTCTAATGATCACATAGGATATGTTTGAATTTTGGTGCATTACTTTTTGTAATGCATAAATTAATTAATTAATAAATTAAGCAGCACTAACCAGAGTTAACATGTTTGGTACATTTATCATTAGGTTTCTAAATTTTGTATTTTACTGAATTTGAATACACTCATGGTGCTCCTAGTCAAAAATGAGCAGCCATAAGACCACAATTAGTATATAAAATCCACACACGAAAAACCACAACATTGTTTCAATGATACATTCAACTTTCTCACAGCTCTGATATATAAAGCTTTTTTGTTCATAATTCATTCTGTGGCAGCTCGAAGGCAAGTTGTATGACCAAGGTCAGTGAGGCCTACAGGCCATAAATACCAAATGGAAGTTCAAAACATGAAGCTGTGGATTCAGGTTGAGTTTTTTTAAGGGTAAAAAGTGCATCTATTCCTTACAGCCAGCCACTGTGCTGTTTGCGTTGACATGTCTTATGGTCAAATCCAGTGTCCATGTCTGGTTAGAATGCCTACTTATCACAATAACCCATTAGACTGTCATTATACATATGGCAGATGAGTGTTTTCTTAAGAAGCCCTCAAACTACCCCTTACGGAAGGACATGGTCATGGGGAAAAGAAGCAAACACTTACTTTTGGTCGAGGACAAAATCAAGCTTGGACACTTTGTTCGTCCAATCAATCACCTGGATTTTTTAAAATATTGGCAATTTTGGACAAAACATCAGCAAAACCTAAATGGTAGACCCAAAAGGTGGATGTAAAAAGTGTGTATTCTTTTTTCCTCTAAGTTCAGAGAAGAGATAAAGTGCAGCATTAAAAAAAAAGTATGAAAATGTCCACAGAGGTAGTCCTTCAAAAGAATTCACTCGTCTGCTCTCTGTCTTCATGCCTGCTTCTCACTCGTCCATTGGTCAGAACCATTCTGTATATGATGTAAGACACTGCAAGCTCCGTCTGTATGCTGCAGGTCGTCATCAATGCCGTGATCAAACACAACTCATTCTTGGTTCACTGTCTGAAAATACTTTCTCCGAGAGATATTACAAAGACGTGCAGGAGTCAAGGTTATCTTAAATGATGAATGAATGCCCACTGAATAGCAAAAGTTCCCAGACGCGTTGAAAGCAGCTGTTGGGATCATGCAGGGTGTTGTGAAGGGATGAAGTTTAACAAATTCCAAGTGTAGCAGCAAGAGGACAAGACCAAAGACCTAATTAACACCTTGTTTTAATGAGTCTTCTTGTTATCTGGATTCTGCCCTCATTATGGTTGTTTCTTTATATGCAAATGAAATAGGCAGAGCAGGCGGACAAACAAAGTGTATATCAGGTCAAGGGAAGCAATCGGGGTACTCTTTTATCTCCTACATACACATACAAATTGTTGGTAATGGTTTATCTCACGTTTCTACAATTTAGCATTTACGAGAAAGAACGTAATATTAATAGAAATATTTCAAATGTTGCAAAGTTGGAAAGGGGTTAGGGTTAGGAGTCAGGGTGAGGTTAAAATTCTATTAGCTTGCCATGTGAGCATTTTCCCCACAGCATGGGTAGAAATGCAATACAAGAGCAATGTTTTCATGTTGAATATGCATAAGCCTATCCTCAAAAGATTTTTACATTTCTATTTTCAAAAGATAAAAACACATTGTAGTGGAAAAACTTAGCAGCAAAATGGAAAGAAAGTTTTTTGAGCTGATGAAATCTTATTTATGAAACAAACCTTGGATGGTCCTTCAACATGTACCATGGACATAATATAACAACTGGAAACAGATAGTCCTCAGACTGATTAGCAAAACAAACTTTATCAGCATTGGCAAAAAATTAATGTTGCCATAAAAAATACAGTTGACCTGCAGCAACTACCAAGCATCATTTCAATCTTTTCTTATTCCGGTAGTTAATGCTGACACTTTGTCATGCCCCTCGGCATATGATACCGACCCACAGGGCACACTTTGGTGTCTCTATGCACAGTTAATGCACTTTGTAATGTGTAGTTTGTGTTGTGAAATGATCATGATTAGATTTAGGTAACAAAACTACTTTTTTGAGGTTTATAAAAAGATTGTGTTTAGGGTTGAAAGAAGTGTTTGTTGCATAATGTAATGTGACATAAATATATCATGTGAGTGACGTCACTGTGTGACAACTGTATGTGAATTAGTCATGTATGCGAATGTTAACCCTCTATGGTACGCACTATGATCCCAGTTGGTAAAAAAAATGTTTGGGGTGTTTTTTTGTCTTAAAATAGACCAAGTAAACATAATTAAGAGACATTTTCAAAAAATATTATTTTTTTAGTAGTTTTTAGGGTTCGTTGCCATATGGCAACACCGTACCATAATGGAAAGTAATGAAAACATGAGAGTTTTGTTTAAAATTGTATGTAACATTTATTTTAAAACTCATGTTATAGTATAAACAATCCCCAGTAGCCTGAACAGGGTTAGGGTCAAGATGTTACCCATTTTACACTCTCTTACTGGTAATACCTGTCACTTCACTTTCATCCTCACTGTCCTCCCTCTCCTCACTGTCTCCATTGCCCTCACTGTCTCTGTCCTCACTGTCCCCACTGTCCTCATTCTCTGGCTCATAATCTTCATCCGTCTCACTGTCTTCATCACTCTCACTCTGTGTTTCCAGCAGCTCATTTTCCTCATCACTGAATTCCTTGTCATCTTCACTATCATCTAGTGGGAGGGCTAGTTCAGCCTTTTTCCGCGATGTACCATAAAAAAAAATTGCATTCATTCTGTAAATGGAAGAAAGATGTGTCAAATATCATCATATGCAATGTGGAAAGGACTCACAAAGTGCATTATTATAATTTATAGACTATAGAAGATCAGTGTACACCAATGCAATTGCAAAGTACGCCTATATACAAAATGTTATCAACATGCCTGGCTAGCAATCCATAATGGTACGGTGTTGCCATATGGCAACGTACACATTTTTAACATTTTCTATTATTTATTGATCGACTACAGTGCAAGAAACTACATGATAATGAACTTAACTAACCTATTGTTGAGTGTATATTTTTTTCCCATTGAAAAACTTCAAAAAAACACTTTTTTTGTTGAATTTTTAGGCGTCAAATGGTGAGGCTCCTCCCGTCCATGATGTCTGCAGAAAAGGGTTTCAAAATGGCCTATAGAAAGTAATGTGACAAATTTAAACACTGCAATTGGTTTACTTAGAACCCCACCTCTTTTTTAATGCATTGCATCATAACTTTGAATGTATTATCTGTGTGTAGAAGGCTTAAAATGGGGTTGTTGCCATGTGGCAACGCTGTACCATAGAGGGTTAAAATAACACTGACTTTTATCAAACAGGGCACTAACTGTTGTCTCTTAACTGAAAGTCTTGTTTTATTTGACCCATCCAGCCCTTCTCCCTATGGCTCTATGTTATTTCTCACTCACCAAAAATTTTGCCAAATGCCATAATTAAATTTTTAGGAATTTTGATTATGCTGCTTAAGTATATAGGCCAGTCCAAAACTATCCATATAGAGAGTTTAGGAACGGTACCAATACACTTTGGTTCTTTTTTTTTTTTTTTTTTACAGTTAATATGACTAATTAGCTGATGTCCATTGACTAACACCGATACAGTTAACATTTTCAGTTCCACGACAATCCCATTTTAGTGTGTTATGTATCTGTACATGTTGGCGATTCCTTGTTCTTCAAATAGGCTGGTTGTCCTTTTCCTTAAAAAGACAAATATGTATTTTTAATATAAAGGAGTACACTGATTGTAAGGGCAACAAAACATTTATTGGGAACAAGCCCTCTCAGGTTTAGGGGAGACTTGTGGGCTTGTGGGATCTTGAGATGAGAGTTCAAGGGACCTTTTTGAAAATGGCCAAGCCAGTTGCTCCTTTGCCAAACTGTAGCCTAAATTTGGAGCAATATTTAGTCCCCTTCCCAACAGACTTTATTGACATGGTTGATCCCAATGGTTGCCTAAGGTTGTCTGGTTCATGAGATTCTAACATCATGCAAGCTTAAAAAATTAAGCAAGCCACATCCTTTAAAAGACAGCAATGTTCAGTTTATTGTGTGCTTCTCGACTGACAACCCTCTGACAGTATGAGTTTAACAGTTAAAGTAGTAGTCATGCTTTAGACTACTGTAAGGTAGCCTGATTGATGCCTTAAGTGGCCCTCACCTTGCACCTTGTAGCTGTACCTAAAAGTATATTCCATTTTTTTCTGTTTTCTAAAATGTTTTAATCAGAAATGTTGCAATCAGCAACATTTTAGCAACCAAACATGTATTACATTAAACTTTTAAATCTTATTTGCATACAATGCAAATGCATATGTCTAGTTGTAACAGCAGCCAGCTGTTAGCAGTGTTTTTCAGGCCTGTGTTCTGACAGCAGAGTAATGGCACTGTGGATCTGCCTGTTCCTCTCCAGCTGTGCTGCTGCTCTCTGGAGCCAAACTGGCTTTGACTTCCTGCCCTCCTCTCACTGTCAGCCTAATGTTTACCTCTGAGTCACCTAAATTTGCTCACAGTAATGGCTGCTTCCTCCTCTGCCCCTCCACACACTCATTACGTACCTTGCCTTACCTCATCTCTGTCTCCGTGACACACGCAAACAAAAGCTAGGACATACTTTTTTTAAAATGTACCTTTTTGAAAATGTTGAAACCAGTATCTGAAAGCTGTCCAAATTCATGCAATGTGTAGCCTAAAGCTGACACTGGCGTTATTTGGCTTTAGCAACATATTACAACCTACACAACTTCAAAAACAGTTATCATGGGAACATGTTCAGCAATATGTTTTTTGAGATAGCTTGCTACCTAAACTTAGAGAAGAAACATGCTTACTCACTGAACAACCTAATGAAGGCAGCTAGGATCCAGCCTGTTCTCATTCCAAACTCGTAAAACAGAGCCGCTTTGACAGTGCTTTTGGCGTGAGTTTGCTATGCCAAAAGGCACCTTGCATACACATAAAAAAACTGCTGCACCATTTGAGAATGCGGCCATACAGAACCTGTCAAATGCACATGAAATGCCGCAGGACAGTATCAGGTTGAAACGCTACTGCTGACGATGTAATGTAAGGAGCGCGAGGGAACCTATAAGGTCAGCGGGAGGGGTGGTGGATTGAGTCCCACAATCAATGGACTATTACAGGTGCTTCTCAAAAAGTTAGAATATTGTGAAAAAAAGTTCAATATTTTCTATCAGTTATTTAAGCAAGTGAAATATATATGAAATGAAATATTTCATTCATATATATATGAATGAAATATATTCTCAACTCATTACACAAACTAAAACATTTCAAGCATTTTTCTGTTTTAATGTTAGTAAGTAAAGTAAAGTAAAGTAAAGTCAGATTTATTTGTCAATTTCTTCACATGTACTTGACATACAAAGGAATCGAAATTACTTTTCTCACTATCCCATGCGTAGACAGATATCAGACAGGACAGGGCAAACAGTAAAGTGCACAGGCACAACAGAGTTAAAAATAGAATTAAAGAATTAAAAATATAGTCTATATAACTAAAAAAGAAAAAGAAAATTAATTATGGCCTACAGCTTAAAATATCAATCAAAACAAAACAACAATATTTCAAAATATTAGAAATATTTGACCCAAAAATACAGACAAGCTGAAGGCGCCACATTGATGCAGTAATTCATAGTAAAAGAGCCCCAACCAAGTACTGGGTATATAAATAAACATAATTGCCAAAAGTTGAATATTTCTGTATTGTAAATATATTTTTAATGTTCTTAGGAAAAACTGTAATAATTTGAGATACTGCATTTCTGACTTTTATGAGCTATACGCCATAATCATCCAAATTAAAACAAACAAAAGGCTTGAAATATTTAAATGAATGAAAATCTAATAAATGGAAGTTAACCTTTTAGAGTGAAATTACCAAGAAAAATGTACTTTATTATGATATTCAAATGTTTTTTGAGATGCAACTGTATGCTGGAAGGTGGGTTTTTTTAACTTCACCATGTGTCTGCTTTATCTAACCGTAACTCTCCGTGTCAGCATGTGTTTTGTTGATGTCCCGCCATTGATTACCATGTGATTTTTCTTGTTTAAACATAACCCACCATGGGCATTTGTTGTAATCATGGTAACGGCATCCTGAAACTTAGACTGCAGACACAGATGCGTACTTAAAACCTAATATGTAGAAGCAGAAGTTCACTGCAAAGTGGCAACATGTGACAAATTGGGATGAGGGCGTGTTGCATTTTTCAGGACCGCAACAGCAACACCAGTAAAATCAACAAAGACCCCCAGAAGCATCACAGGAGGACTCCCTTAAATTACTTAACTAGCAGATTAAGAGGGTGTAACGTGAAGCTACCATCTGTATCTCTGTTTGTACATGTGGAAAACATGTATTTGTATGCAGATTGTATCAGAGGGGGGAGAAGTCTTGCATAGGAAGTTGTTAGAAATAGTCTAATCTGCATTATTTTCTATTAACGTTGAGAAAAACTCAAAAGTCTTTTCCCCTTATCATTTTAAATGGCTTCCTATCAATCCCACTAGTTTTAGTGAAATTAAATTACTCATTTTTCTATTCATCTGTTTTTTTTTCATTATCCATTCATTGAAAACTGAATGTAACATGAAGTCAAACCTTATAAAAGTGCTGAAGCCATTACTGCATAAAAGATGTTCAGTTTATGTGGGAGTGGGTGTAAATGCTTGAATTATTGCTGTCAGCAAGCTGCACACATTGTATCTGCAGCAATTTAAAGTTTATAATTCTTAACGAGTACAAGAGGTTGCCTCTGTTTTAACTGAGTGTGGCCTAAAGCTTGAATAAAATTGCATCTGATTGAGTGTGGAGAGCTCTTTACTGCCAATGTAGCAGACTTGGGAAGTGGAAAATGTGCTTATCCTGCTAATTAATCCACATAATAAAGATGGCTTTTTATGGCTTGGAAAAGTATAATTTTTCTCTGCACAAGTTCTGGTCAGAATTACTGCCACAGTATTGGTACCTTTTAAAACTTACAAATCACTGTTTAAAAAAAAAAGATTCACAGAGTGTTTTCCAATTTGTTACTGCAGTGGTTTAGGTTGCCTTTGCCATCAGCTGATTAATTCATTGGCTCATTCGTCACTGGTTTGGCTACCGCATGACTGGTCACGCCTACTCATGTTAATGTCAGTTAACAGTAATGGCACTAAAATCAGGCACTGCTAATCATTACTCTGCTGAGTTCTTGGTTGTATTATTGAAGCACTTTTTCAAACTGCAGATCCCAGGCCAGTAGCCAATGTTGGCATTGCAAGTTTCTGCAAACCATGAATATGCTACTTTTGCATGATTTATATCATATCAGCATTTTTAAAGTGACCTAGTATATGAGCTGTCTTCAAGATCGAGAGGTGGAGGGGACAGTGGATGGCTCGACACCAAGAGGAGATGCTTGCTAAGCTGCAGACTGCTTGTTGAGACTAACAAACAATAAAACTAGTGGTGATTTAGTGATTTAGTGGGTCATCTGTGTGTTTTTCCAGTGACTCCGGTTAGCTTTGCTCTCGATGTACAAATCAAACATTATATATATATGTAGAAGGTGAATTTTCTGACACTCTGTGACCGTTAAGAGTTCATCACAGTGACCCTACTGTTAGGATAGTGGCGACAAAAAGCATCTGTTTATCTGCTGCATTTCCTGTCAAGACTGTGCCCCAAAACTGTGTTTTTCAAGCCAAAACAAAATTGTTCTTATCTTCAGTTGTCAAGTTACTTCTGTGTCTACACATTACGTTTTAGGTATCCTTCTAAATCTGCTGTAGATGTTACAGGATGGCCCTACTGTGATGTCAACAAATGCAAATGGTACGATGATGCGGCACGTAGTCAGGTTTAGACAGCATTAGCAAACACACATGCTGGCATGAATGGCTAGGATGAGGGGAGGGATGCACATGGTAGGGTGTAGATTTAAGAAAACATCACATACAGACAGGGAGTGAATATTAGACTCCCTCCCATCATATCTCATATCGGCAGCGTTTCAACCTGACGCTGATCTGTGGCGTATCATTTGCAAGTTACAGGTTCCGACGGGCTGGATTCTCAGTGACGCTGTCCATCCATGTATATCAGGCTGACACATCAGGTGCCATCTGGCCATACAGCAGTGTATAATAACACCGACTGGGGCATATCATGCACACGTAAAAAGTGCCTTTTGGCGTTGGGATCAAATGCACTGACAGACCGGCAGTGTTCGAGCACCCTGTAACCACAGCATTGTTAAAACATTAGTTTCAATGTGTGCCTTACCTAATAAAATGCAGATATAATGTCTTTGGTTAGCAGAAATATATAATGCCAACATTTATTCTGGGAATAGGGTTGCAACTCCTTTAATGCCAAATGTAACATTAGACCAATTACTCAATTGCCCAACTCAAGGATCTCTGAACCTAGTTGGGTTTAACTAAGGTTTGGGTAAAATCATTAGTGAATTTCAGCTGTGTTTTCCCATGCCCTATTTCAAATGCTTCCTCTCTGCATGTCGCCTCAGAGTTGACATTTACTCCATACTAATATGCTGAAAATTCAAGTGGACTTCTGCGAGATCCAAGGCCAGAGAGAGGGGAGAGAGGACTTCTCTTAAGGAAAATGATGGTTTATTTCAAAGAGGAGTATTTACCCCTCTTATGAGTTTTGCTACTCACTCTCTGTATGACAGATTTGAGGAAAGAGAGACAGCACACAGCTTGCCCTCATATTGAGTACAACACTGTGTATAGCCACCTGGAAAAGCAATGCCTAGCTAGGGATTTACATTAGCGTAGTCATGCATACTATGAGGCATGCATCCCACAGTTAACATTGACATTAACAAACTTTATTTTGGACTGTGTTTTTTTCCCCCTTTTTGTACCACTCTAAAATAAATAACCGAGGGACTTTCTTTGGCCATAATTGAAAAAATTTGATGAATTCATCACCAGAGTTTATAAGTTAAATGCAATCATTCGCTGAAAACACCATCCTAATTGGTATGCTAGACAAAATAGCTGTGATACTCAGACAGTTGGGTAAACAGCTGCAGTTTATGATTCATCATTTAACAGCAGAGTCTGCAGGTGAAGGCAAGTATTTCCATTTTCCTTTTCTCCCCTTGGACTCTTAAATGGTCAGTCACGAGTCACATTGTGTTTTATGGTATCAAGTGCAGAGGTAATGTTGAGAAGGAAATGCAAAAAAAATGTTGTCAAGTTGTCCGTGTCTTGTTTACAATCAAGTAAATTTGAGTTTTTTAAGGTCACATAGTCATGTTACATTAAGTGTGTTTATGTTAACATAAACTGACCTTAACCCCAACCTGGTAAGTTCCAACTATGTCCTTTTTGCTTCACCTGACCTACCTAACTTTACACTCTCAAACTTAACTTGCATAACTTTACTTTCCTAAACTTGACCTTCGTAACTTTATGTTGAGTGGATAGCATGTTAAGTACATAATGTGACCAGTGGTACAGGCACTAATTTGGTAGATATAGTTTAAAATGTTGTATGAGAATACATTACTGTAGGACACTGGAAGTGAGTAATGGTCAGCTTTATCAAAGGCACACCCTTCCTTGGCCCATCAGTCCACTTCCTTCCATCACCTAAAAAATGCTTTTAGAAAATATTGTTTAAATGATTAATGCATAGCTCCCTGATCAATGGGCAATTCATTCTTTATTCAAGTCCCTGCATAGTTTTTCTGTTTTAAATCATGAAATCATGATCTGTATGCAACCTTAAACAACAGCTGCCTAGTGCCTAAACAAAACTAAAACAAAGGAATATGTTATGAACCTTTTACTAAAATACTTGGTATTAATATTTTGCAAGTTGCCATGCATATTTATTAAGATTTTCTCATTATGATAATAGAAAATGTACTCCAGGTGTTTAATTCTATATTGGTATCAAATGTACTATTAATTTACATTTTCTTATCGTTAATAGAAATTTAATCTAGGCAACACTATGTTTCCTTCAAAACATATTTGCTGTTGGAAGCTTAATTTCCAGGACAAAGACTTGCATCACAAAACTTCCAGCTTTGCTCCTGACAGACAAAAAAAAACAACAGAAGTCCTTGTCAGGGAAACCTAAACATATGTCACATATATGATCCATAATTCTGAGCTTTATGCTGTTCGATGCAGGACAGTTTATATAACAGCCACAAAACAATCTTCCCCTCTTGTTAGTGAATGTTACACATGAGCAAACAGATGCTAGACATGCAGCAAATAAGCAGCTTCAGCCTGTCTGCACAAATCACTGAGATATGTTTGAGTTATGAGAGGCACCATCATCGCAGACAGTGTGTACACATGGACATGAGTATGCTGTTTCTGATTGTGTTTTTGAAGTACTTTGTTTACATGATATCAACAGGCGGAATCCTGCAATTGAATGCATGATTTGTCTAGTGTTGACACGGTACAACACAGTCTGGTAATTACGTTTGGTTGGCCATTTTTTGCAGCACTGCTCACTGACCGATGCAGGTTTGCAAGCACAATGACAATGCAGGCCTGTATAAACAACACAAACAGTTTTTGACAAGCGATGCCCGTGTAATATATGTCACCCTCAATTTTGAAACTAATCATATCTTTAATCTATAATATCCTTGAATGGCACATCATTTTTCCATGCAATCTGTTTTTCTTCACAAACATCAAAATTATAATGAAGAATGAACATGAAATCTCATGAACACTTTGAATTTCTTCAAATTTGGCACAAACATCCACTTCAACTCAACAATAAATTTATTAGATTTAAAAGTCAAGCTCATAGTGACTTGTCACTGTTGCCTTGTCTCATTTGTCTTGTAAAGGCAATATCTCAAGAACAACTTGGGGGGATTTCTTCAGATTTGGCACAAACATCCACATAGAATCAACAATAGTTTTTTGTGGTTATAGGTCAAAATTCAAGGTAACTGTGACCTCTTCTTTCTCATTTTCTCCTTTCTCTCATGAACGCAATATCTCAAGTACAGCTGGAGAGAATTTCTTCAAATTTTGGCACAAACGTCCAATTTGAGTCCAGGATACACTGATTAAGATTTTGTTGATCAAAGGACAAGGTCACTATGACCTTTTGTCTCATTCTCATGAATGAGATATCTCAAGAGCACCTTGAGGGAATTTCTTTTGGCATAAACATTCCCTTGGACTCAAGGATGAACTGGTGAGAGTTTGGTGGTCAAAGGTCACTGTGACCTCTTAAAAGATATTTTTGGTCAAGAATTCATACAGTAATTATGACAACATTTCACACAAATGTCTCACTGTTACACTGTTATATTTTACAAGAACACTTTTCTTTTACAAAATATCATATCACAGGAGCAGAAAGGAAGATATTTGGTCAGATACTGAATTGATGACACTAATTTTGAAATTGTACTGATTGTAAAGATTTTCTGTGTTGCCAGGCGGAAATGTGTGCGAAGCATCTGTGTGTTCAGAGACATGGATGTAAACTGTAATTACAAGTAGGCTAATTCATGAAGGCATAAGGCGGTAATTCTAGTTTTATTCATACTCCACATTATCATGCTTGAAATTTTGGTTTGGTCTGTGACATAGTAATGCACCTTTTTGTGCAAAAATACCTTTAGCACACAACAATATTTCCTGACAAAGAGTTCTGCTGTATGTTGTATTACAAGATTAGTATGAAGTATGGAATTCGTGTAGTTTATTAGACTCCCTTCCAGCACCAGAATGGGTGATGTGACCTACTTAACAGCCCCATTGAGCTCTGTAAAATGCCTGAAAGTATCGATGGTCCTCATGGAAAAATTTCTGTTTTTATTGGTGGAGGGAAGCACATTATTTTAGCAGAGACAGTATTTTCCAGTTTCTTGTGTAGACTCTGTCCTTGCTCTAAATCCTGAGGGCAAAAGGCTACTTCATTATCCTCTCTGTATTTTAACACTAGCTACCCTTCCAGCAAAGTGCTATACATTCCTCTTAGGACTCTGAAAAAGTGATGTACTGTATAGAGTTTTTTTTATATTATTCTCTGTAAAAAAATGAATCCCTGCTTCTTGTCATGAGTCCCAGTGGTACACTGTGAGCATCGGTGCTGTGTGTGAGTGTGACATAATTTTTCAGCTAAATCACACGGTAGTGTGTATCTTGTTGGGTCAGCATTAGTTGGGACTTGAGCTTACGATGCAGTAATGTCACTCTGAGGCAAAACTGAGGATTAGAAACTACTGGTGAACTGTCATCAACTATGGTATTTACAGGGTGCGTTTGAAAACTTATGTAAAATCCCACTTCATTTTAATGAAACAGAAAAAATCAGCTTCAACCTCTGTCAGAGGAAATGGAGAATAAATGTAAAGAATGTTGCAGATGGGGGGTAAGAGGACTCCTACCATATTTCTACATGAGTGGCTGCTATGCTCCCAGTAGTTTCTTAGTTTGAAGACCTTCTGACAACAACTTCTGGCAGCCACCTCCACATTGGAGGCTTTGAACACGGAACACTCGGATATCCCAACCTCCCCCAGGATGCATGGCAAATTAGAACTCATGATCCAGGGGGCCTCAGCCAGACTTTCCTCTTCAGGCTGTTTTCATGAACTGTTTGTATGTTTTCCTACTAAAAGTAATACACCACAATTTGTATGTATTCCACATAATAATAAGCCCATAATTTGTGAATGACCCACGTATTTTGGAAGGGTTCAATTGCATGACTAATGCCCCAAGAAGGAAGCAGTCCAGTTAAGAGGCATGTTGGGGCAATGGATGGGTCAAAAAAAGGACCTTTACCTGGGGCTTTCCTCTGGAGACCGCTGAAATCATGTTCATTTTGAGTGAACTGAGTCATTTTCAGGTATGTCCTCACAGTGTTTCTTTTTCTAGTAACTATACTTGCCTAAAGACGCCCAACTGTGTTTCTTTTCCTAAACATAACAACAGTACCTTCACTCAACCAAACCTAACCTCCGTGATTTCATGCTAAATATGTACCTGAATGTTTAGGACATAGTGTTAACATTCACTAATCACACATTTGTTTGATCATTTTGCCTATTGAGATATTGACTATAGACATTTCCTCAAAGTTATTACGCAAAGGCATAATTCCACCACATGTGATGTTTCTGAATATGTGATTAAAAGAAAGATCTACATGCTGCCAGCTGCCAACAGAAGCTTCAGGAGATCATGGAGGCAGTTTTCCTGCTAGCTGGCTTTGCACCACTCTCAGAGCATTTTTAGAACCAAAAATTGCGAGCTGGGTTCGTCTGCTGCCTAGCTGACAATGCACCCCTACACCTATATCACAGGGCCCACCATCTGGGCCCCATGAGTCAGGCTTCAACCACCAGACATTTGCTGGTGAGCTTCCCTTTAAAAACTGGCTATCGGTCACTGTGTATTGTCACAAACTCTATCTTACAGAATTCATGTTGTGGTTGTTTGTGCACATTTTTCATCAGTTTTATCATCCCAATTTTTCCATCAGTATGCTGATAAATAAGGATCATCACTGTGTCCAAGGTGAATGATGCAGCGTATGACTGGAAAGCCAACCGTTAGGAGACACTGAGACCAGATTTATACTCATCTGTCTCTATTTGTCTGTTTTGTCCTCTGCAGCCAGCCACCGCCTCTCATTTCACTTTTTGAAATCTTCCTGAGCCACAAACAAGAGCAAGGTCATCCCATCATTGGATAATAAATATGACAGATTGTCTACACAGGTTCTGTTGGTGAGCTCTACCCAGACATCATGTTTATCCTTACTGATAATTAGTGTCTAATTAAACATTCAGATAAAAATGAACAGTACTGCTGCTGATTGCAGCTTTAGAGAGCAATGTGTGATCAGTAAGATGAAAAGCCAAACACCTTACCAGAAGCCCCCAGAGTTTGCAGTGTTCACTGCACCTCACAAGTGTCAGAATTTGTTTTGTGCTTTCTCAGATCTTTTAGTTGGCATATGGAGTGAAAGACTTAGATCCAATGTCTGGCATGTGGTTCGATTTTTATTTTTAACCTAGACTACCTTATTTCTTAAACCTTAACTCAGTGCTTTCAGTTGTCTTAAGTAAGAAAAATACAATTGAATCACGCTTTAGTTTCCCAAAGCAGATAGAAGGAATAAAAATAAATTATGTTGTCAGTGAACATTTAGCCATCAGTAAAGTGGGGAAGGGGGAGTTAGAGGTAGGGGAGTGGAGCTGTCCCACAGCCTGAAGAAAAAACGTTGAGTCTTTCAGCATTACCGTCTTACACTTCACAGTGTGGTGAGTTAATGATGTAAAATGCAGACTTGCAGAACAGTCATGGCGGCTCCTGCAGCAATAAAGACTAACTCTAATGTTAGCAGAGTACAGAGCAATAAGTGACGTTATCACAAATATAGAGTCAATAACAACAAGTAAACAATAACACATTAACACTTATGGAGTTTCTTGGAGGAAAATATGTTTTTGAATACAACTGGATTTGGCAAAGCTTGATTTATCAACTGGCACTGTTGCTGATGAAAAACAAATCCAGTGTTCCTTGTTGTTTCACCTCTGATTGCGCTAATGGACGACAAGATGTGAGAGAATTTAACGCAAGGGATCACGGTCATGCAGATGCAGCCTGTTCTCACTCCAAACTCGTCAAATATGTGCTTTCGCTGACACCAAAAGCTACCTTCAGAATCCATGTGAGAATGCGCTCGTACAGAACCAGTGGCACTGTAACTATATGCTGGCGGACAGCTGGGTGGCACTGGGGGGTCCACATGCAATGTGCATGGACAAGCGTCTCTTGAGAACACAGCCAAAGGGAACTAGTGGTGTGTGCATGAAACGTTCACACCTAGAGTCAAGTGATAACACTGCCGGTGACAATGTAATATAAGGTGCACGAGTGCGCTTATAGGGCAGGCAGGTGGGGAGGTGGATGGATCCCACAAACAACTGACTTTTGTGTGGAAGTCCAGAATTTGCTTTTTTGTGCTTGCAAGTCCTTTTCTTCACTTTATCATGTGCCTCTTTTGCCTAAACCTAACCAACCGAGACTTTTTTGCCTAATTCTAACCATCTTGATGGTCTGCATTGGTTGCCACGTGCTGTTGTGTAAACATTGGGTCTATGATGCATCATTCCACCATGTGCATTGAAACCTGACGCTGTCCGAAAACAGCTGACACAGAAGGATACCTTAAACATCATAAGTTGGGATGAGAGCTAGTCTTTTAGAGAGTTATGAGCCTTCCTTTCTGAATTTCCTCCTGCTGGCTGTTCTGGGTCCAGATGACGTCCTCAGTGTGAACACTTTATAGCTGTTCACTCCCTCCACCTCAGAATAATTGAAGGGTACATTGTTGAATAATTCTTATAAGCCAAAGCCAAATAAAACAGCAAGCTGTCAGCGTTGCAGCTTTTCTAATACTGACACAAATTTATACAAATGCGTGAGAGAATTGCAGATGCAGACATGAATGCCCCAGGCAAACATAGCTCATACTAAAAGCATAATTGCAATAACATCCATTAAATTTAGCAATAAACATAAAAACAACCAGATGGAGTGTGATACACAGTATTTACATCGGCCCCTTCACATTCTATTTTTTGGCGTGGCGCGCCACAGTCACTGTGAGGCAAACCGTGAACTGACATTACATGAGATTAACAAGGGAAGCGGGAGCCACCTCAGGCTGAACTGTCAGGGACGTCAACAAACATACTGTACTTATAGAGACAAACAAGCACACAGTGAACATATTGATGTTAACCATTTGAATTTATATGACATCCTTCTTGCAATCTGGGTCAAGCGTAGGGACTCATCTTGAGCTGAGATTTGACCATGAAATGGCATTTTTTTCTCAAACATTTCTATTTTTGATAGACTTGGTTGATGTGCAAAGTACAACATTTGTTTTAAAGTAATAAGTTTGGCAAAATATATTATCTACAGTATAACGCAATCAAGTACAACAAATACCTCTCTGGCACAGTGTCACAAGAAATTACACACTAATTTTTCAATGTCAGAGATTCAAACATTATGTGCAGATCTAATGTGAGGAACGATACTTTTCTAATCCCTTCCTGCCGGTTGGTGTGCAAGTGATAATACCTAACAAGGTGTCCTGATATACAGTATGTTATTAAGACAAAGTGAGGGTGAAGAGTCCAAGTGCATTATCTTTCCCCCTAAAATTATGTTTATATTCTACTAATTTGCAACAACAAATAAGTTTTAAAGGAAACTTAATGCCAGATTTCGTTTTTATCAGCATAAGTCCATAACTTTTAATGGTGCACAATGTTTAACATCTACAAAACCTATGCAAACACCGGTCTTTGGTGTCAGAGTCATGCACTTTGTATTCCTAATTTCCTCCCTGATTGCCTTCCTGCAACAGCGCTTCTCAAGCACCCGGAACTTCCTTTTTGTTCATGTATTATTTATAAGGAGTGCTATGAATTGTTATTATTTAAATACACATTTGGTAGTGTGTGTATCTGTCCTGTCCATCCTCATTCTGAACTTATCAAATAGCTTAGCTCTGTCAGTGCTTTCTGCGTAAGTGTGCAATGCCAAAAGGCACCTCTCACGTACGCATGGGACGCCACCACACAGAGTCAACCGAAAATGCAGCCAGAAGCAGGTGTAACATTATTGTACATCGGCAGACGACCAGACAGAACTTGTCACGAGCACATAAAACGCATAAGGATGACGTGAGGTTGCCACGCTCCAGTTTAGGTTTTGTTGAGATGTATACTTGAAAGAGTAAATTGACTCCTAACCACCTTATCTACGTGTATTAGTCCAACTTTGAGAAGTTCAACTTCAGTCAGACTAACATGTTTCCATGTATTTTAAAAGTCAGACTAACACAATAATTCCACAACATAATGTAAACATACTGATGTACTGCTGACTCCTCTAAGCCAGTAGGGGCAGCAAGTAATCAGCAAAATCCTCTTGCAAAAGCATAGAGTAAAACACATCTTGGCGTTTGTCTCGGCTATGAACAACAAGCCTTACCTTGTTTGTTGCAGGACACATTTTGGCCTTCATCATCGCTCAAAAACTGACATCCATGTAAAAGTTTGATCTCATTTTGAACCAGCACATCTGCAGATTTATTCCATTGCCGAATTGTTAAATTACTAAATTTAGGCACCATGCCAGATGCATGAATCCCAGTTTTTGTGATTTTCTCTGCTAGTATGACTGTAAGGGAGCCAGAGGGGCCAATTTTACTGGGCACAGCTGTGTTGTAAGCATTGTCTAGATCTGCTCCAGGGGGCGGCATTGCAGCTGGAACACAGCCGCCTGCCAAAGATCTGCACTCTACTGAGTGCACATTTCCAGTTTGAGCATTCTTTACCTTTGGTAGTGTGTAGACAGCTGACAGTAAATAATAGGAGAGAGAGATGGAGTATGACATCCAACCAATATAAAGCCATAGACCTGTAATTACATGGTCCTTGATTACATGGCAATTACATGGTCATGGAATCTCTAGGCAACCACATAGGACCTCCTTTACTGGAAAAAAGTTGGAGGTGAACATAATACTAGCAGTAACTATGTTTTTGCAAATTGTTCTTGGCAAATAAATAAGTTGTATCAGGACACCTCACTGTGTATTATAACTAGCTGTCCATGGTCATTTAGTGGCAACACAAGGCATAAGTACTGTTACTATGGTAACCTTGAAAGCATAAATTAAAAGATAGTTCTATTTTATCTCAACTTTTTGCCTTCATTTCATACAATAACTTACTGCCTCACAGTTGCATGCCTCTGTGAACCAATTACAGTTACAGTTTACATTCATGTTTGTCCACACCCATAATTCTTTAAATATGGATGTTGCTTCAAAATCCACCATTGAGCATTTATGTGTGCACAGCTACAGCAAGTACAGTGGGTCAAGTTGCCGCAGGAAGTGGGTCCGTAACCGTGAGTTATGTTTACAATGGACAGTTTGTGTATTGTTTCTGTCATGATCCTGGGTTATTTTGAGGACCTTTTTTTCGGGGTTTTCAGTCGTGTTTTTCCTTGTTCATGTCATCTGTGTTTCTATATTCTGTTTGAAAGTCAAGCTCCTCATGTGTTATGTCTGGTTTTACTTCCCGTCTTTGTCTGTTTCACGACCTTAGTGTTTGTGATTAGTCTCACCTGCTCTCACTTTCTCTTGTGATTTCCCTGTGTCCTCGTTTCTTCCTCTCTTTGTCTTTTTTCCCGCCTGTCTTCTGTTACACCTGTCTTTTGTCAGACCTGTTTGTCCTTCCCTGCTCCCAGAGTCTTCACTGCACACCTGTTCTGTTTTAGTCTTCTTTTCTTCACCTTTTCCCTACAACACCTTTGATTGTTAGCCAATCCCTGTGATTATCACTGTGTTCTTGGCTGTATACTTTCTGACGTCCCTGAGTTCTGCCGTCTGTTCCTCATGGTTAGTTTTGGGTTTTTTTTCTTTTGTACTTTGACTTTTGTTACCAGCTTGTTTTTGGATGATTTTGCATCAGTACTAAAGCTAACGTTTCATTTGAACAATCTGCCTGCCCTTCTGTTGTGCATTTGGGTCCTCATGCTAACTTAGTTTCAGTGTTTACCCTTGTTTTCACTTCCAAATGACTTTTCTCAGCCTGTTGTTCTGGAAGGACAACCAAAAATAGGGAAATTAGTCGAAATAAACTGCAATTATCATTATCATGCAACTAATCTGTTCAGTGAACCTAGTTTTTGTTGAATAAATAATCATTAAAACTGGGCTGTTTTACACAAACTGCAACATCATAGGCTATTTGACATTTACTTAATGCCACACACAATTTGCAAACACTTCACCACTTACTTATACTGTCCTATAAGCTACTAAATGAAATACAAAAATAAATATAAAAAAATGAGTAAGTCCAGACAGCAATGACATTTAATAAACACTTCAGCTGTGTATATGGGTTTGCTCGTCTAATTATACTTTGCACTGCAGCATTTAAAGGCGTACTAGTTTGAGTTTGACATTTTCATTATGATTTAAACATGAGATACCATTTCTCTGTAACATAAGGAGTCATACCGAAAAGTAGATGGCTGCAAGGCTCTAACTGTAGCGTGTGGGTAATTCCATTTATTGGAAGGACACAGCCTGCTTCGGGTGCAGGGGGTGTACTTCCAGTTCGTCATTACAAAGATTTACTCAGAAGTAAGACAGAGAACTGCAGGAGAGTTTTTTTTAACCCTACAATGAAATCAGAAGGACTATGGGCAGATTGCTTTTAAAAATGTTTTATTCATCATTTATGAGTCAATTTTAACTTTTGCTTTGATCTATTGGTTTGGCAACTTCAGCATGGTTAGCCAAAAGAGCCTGGGTAGCATTGTTAAACTTTGCCAGAAAAATAATTGGCACTAATTTGCATAATCTTGATGTTGTCTAGCAAGTCAGAGCAATTCAGAGGGCAAAGGTCATTTCTGCAGATCCACATCAACCTCTCCATGCATCAGGGAGGAGGTGTACTTTTTCTAAGAGGGCAAAATCAAACAGATATCTCAGATCATTCCTTCCCTCAGCTGCTGGGTTTTCAAACAAGCTTTAGGCCCTGATGTCCATGTACTGTACAATTAATGATAAAAAATGTAAGTACTTTTATTTACCTTCATTAACTTCTCAATATAGTGCTGAACTTGAAGAAATCAGTAATAAATTTTTATCATTTCAGGCATGTTGCATCTACAGATTTTGAAAACTCTTCATGCATCCTTGATGGAAAAAAAAATACAGCATGTTATTAAGCCTTGAGTCAACCACCCATCTATTCTGTACAAAATCCGGGACTTATGCACACCATTTCAATACTTTAATAGCCTCTTTTAAATCATTCTGGGCTATTACCTCGTTTCACCGCTTAAGTGGCAAACAAATCTAAGGAGTTCCTGGATCAATATATTATTCAGTAAACCCTTTTTCCCAATTGCAGCTTGACTTTCATCTGAACCACCTCCACCTCCTTCCACCTAGCAAAGGATTCTGAAATACACAAACATGTCAAATGTCTTGTTTGGGCTGCAATATAATAATATTTTAGACATGAGATTGCCGCCCTTCCTTTGTTTATACCAGCTGTAACCTCGGACATCTTATTTTACATCTTTGCCGTCAACAAATATGCCTAAAAATAAGTTTGCACCGTTCTTGAAATCATTGGTCAGGTAGATGAAGTGGAAGGAACTGGAATAAATACAACAATCTCTGCAAAATATTCATTTTAACGGATTCGATCCCTGAACTAAAATTTAGAAAACGTATTAGATTCCATCTCTGTATTTCTTCCCTAATCTCATGAATGAGAAGGGGGCAATAATAGGAGAACAGTTTGTTACATTTTTTGGTATGTTTACTCATTATTTAAGGGCTGAACATATAACTTATAATTTGTGTTTAAAAGATATTCATTCATAGTTGGTGCCCACAGGGGTTACATTGCAGCCTATTTCATTGCTGAGGCTGCAGAAGTCTCTCAATACTGGAACAACTTGAAAAGTTGTAACTCTCACATTTAACTGAGAACTTGTGGTTTAAAGCTATTCATTCAATTATGTTTCCACTGTTGCTATCCTGCAACAAGTTACTTCTTGCAAGATTTCAGAATGTGACTTCTCCTCCAGCAAGTCTTGGTTACACATGCCAACAAACAGACTAGATCAAACAAAAGCTACGGGGAAATGTTTTATTTCTTTGTAGAGTCTTTTCCCTATTGTTGTGAAATACTTAGAGTGACAGTGAGCCTGTCAGTGACAAAGACAAACACTTCTGATTATTGTAAACTGAAGCGTTAAAATTATGGATTACATTGCAGCCTAATTTGCCACTGAGACTGCAGTGGTCTCTCTCAATACTGGACCAGTTTAAAAAATGTCAACTCTGTCATCATTTTTTAAAGTTGTTTTCCTGCAACAAGTTACTGCAAAATTTTAGAATTTGACTTCTCCTTGAGCAAGTCTTGGTTATATATGCCGACAAACAGACAAATGTATGTCTTTGTAGTGTCTTTTCTGTAATATTGTCCAATACTTAGAATAACAGTCTGAGATGGTGCTAAACTTCCCTGCACAGATTGCAATGCAGCCTGTTTCTTCCCTGAGGCTTCAGTGGTCTCTCCCAATATTGGACCACTTTAAAAAAAATCTGTTTTTGTCACTTAAACACAAAAACATGAGAAAAAAAGAGGTTCCAAGTTGAAAAATACCAAAGTTTCCCTTTGACATAAATAAATGCCCTAGCCTTGATTTGGTGATTTTCAGTTTTATCCCTATGTTTCTTTAAGCCCTGATATGATTTTTGAAATTATTTTTTTACTGCAGTACCCTTGATCCATTTTTTATAATAATCCCTGACTTAAATATTTGTCCCTGAATTCAAACTCCTTCTACGGTTCATTAAAGATGAAGGTTCTATACATTTTTCACTGTGTTTACGGGTCGTGGACCTAAACCTGTTTTCTTCTCTGAGCCACAGATAAAAACCTCGACTCCTGCACTTCGCAGCAGATATAAGCACCGGCAGCCAGTCCTCCTTTGAGCCAAAATCCACTGTTAGTTTGAATTCCACTAAGGTAGATATCCATCCTACTTACAAAGACACAGAGGGTGCTATAGGAGGCTTTATGAGTTTCCTGTCCAGAGCAGGGTGCCATTACTCAAGCTATGTCAGCGCTGATCTCAGCCCCAACACTGTTGTCCCCACTGAATGAGGAGCCAAATAAAGAAAACACACACAGCTATCCTCTGCTGGTCAGGCTGCTGTGTGGCTGCTAAGTTGGAAAAAAAAATAGGGGCCAAATGCCATGCCATGTCTTTGAAACTTAAGCATTTAATTATTTCTTATACTATCACTATGATCAACAATCTTTGAGAAAATTTGGTTTGGCTTCTGTATTTGAATATCTATCTCATCTATCTATTTATCTATAAATATACAGTAATTCCAAATGTGATGCCTGGAACATGTACCAAAAAAATGGAACAGGGGCAAGAAAAGACTGGGAAAGTTGTGGCATGTTCAAAAAACATCATTTGGAACATTTGACAGGTAAAGAGGTTATTGGTAACAGGTGGAAGTACCAGGCCCAATCCTGATACTACCACCTGTTACAAATGGACATCCTCAAAAGGTCCACTTGTTCACAAGCAAGCGAGCCTTACTATTTCATCAAAAACTGTGTGGACAAGTAGTTCAACCGTTTCAGAATGTTGGTTTCTGGACGAACAGTTACATTTGAGATGGGCTGACACAAAATGGAAAAGTGTGCTGTGATCTCAGTAGTCCATATATCAGTTTGTTTTTGGAAATTATGGACAGGGGTCACAGAATTTGACAACAGTGGTGCCTGTAGATGCAGCAGCCAGTAGCTCCTCAATTCCTTGCTGTTTTTGCTATATTTTTCTATTTTTTCAACTCCATGGCCCCTTCTGCTGAAGCATGACTTTTCTACAATAGAGAAGCACTTAATAACACCAGGAAAAGTTGTGTGAGGTTTGGACTGAATGCCGCAGACCGTGAGAGGATCTCTACCAACGGCATACACTTAGTGGACAGTCAGATCATAGGGAAGAAACGTACAAAGAGAGGGAGGAGAGCCAGCATCAGGTCGAGGCTGACCCAACTTGGACTGACAGCTGTTCCTCTGGTTGCAAGAGAATAAAGTGGATGTGATTGAGGCTCACCAAGCAAATCAGAGACTGCTCTATGCACATCTTCACAGAGTACAGGCACAAGACTCTGATACAAATTCACAAAATGCACAACATGAATTGTATGATGCTATCAGCAGCACCTGGATGGAATTTTTCATAGCAGCTGGTGATTTTAATCAACTCATCCTCCAAAGATGTAGCAGGATCAAGGACAAATTTTAATTTCATTTTGAAACCAAGCTCAAAAAATGCCTAAAAAATCTACCTTGTACTTTGTACTTTGTACTTTGTACCTTGTACCTTGTACGAGCCTCTTTTGAACAAGACAAAAAACTCCCACATCTGGCTTTCGTCTTTAGTGGTAAAGGTTACAATTGGTTTCATTCCCTGGACGAATGACTCTTAAGTAGTCACAGGTATTTATCGTCTACAGCGCCGATAAGCATTGATAATAAGCAGAAATCTGACACGGGTTAAAGTGGAGGAAGTGAAGAGAAAACTGCTATGAGAAACCACTATAGCTCTCCACAGCATAATGACCAGCAGTCTCCAGAGAGCTGGACTGCTGCTGAGGATGTCTTGGCTTGCTTAATTTCTATAAGCGCGTCGATATCTTCCCTCTGGAGACATCGACAGGAAAGGCTAAAGGAAGGAAATCTGCACACACATCTTTACTGTAGAAAGGAGCAAGAGGACCACGAGAGCATCGTTTCTCACCATCACACCAACTCATGACCTCTGTGTTAGCAGAAAAAAGAGGTACAACAGGCATGGGGATACAGCCGAGGAAGAGATAAGGGGGCATTTTCCAGAGAACAAGGTTAAATTTTAAGTTCTTGTTCAGATCAAACAAAGAGCAAACTTTACCTCAGGACAGAGAGGCTTTTATTTGACATTATGAAAGACTCTGCAATAGAGAAAAAGAGTTTTTTTTCTCACCCAGTCCGTTCTGAAAAGGTAAAAAGCAAAATCACAGTAGGAGAAACCCTCCTGCTGACCCACTAATAAGACTCTTTGTTGCAGAGTTACACTTTTCTTGTGGCAGCTCTTCGGGGTGTTGAAGATTAGGCTCACAGGAAATTCACTCTCACTAGGTTATATAAATAATTCATTCTCTCTTTATCGGGCATCGTCCTTTATCCATCTGCTGCTCGTCCAGTAAGTAAACTTACACAGATCCCTGCATCGACAAATTGAAGAAAATCCATGTTCACAGAGTGGAGAGGGGTGAGGTTCAGCCTGAACGACCCCAAGCAAAGACAAAGACACAGAGGAGGTGATGAAAGTGAACAGAAAGTGCCTCGGCCCCAAGTCTGAAATGTGCTGTACTGCTCCCCAGAGACTGAACCACACACACTCGACACACTTGGAGCCTGAGCCAGAGTCACAGTTAGGAAATTAAAACTAGCGGTGCACTGGTTTTAGGCATCAACAGCCCTGCTTTTTATATTTACTCTCAACTACAGTGAAATTGTTATGCTCAAGGATCTCTGGTGACCTTTTGTAGCACTGTGGAGTTTTTTTTTTTTTCACGACTGGGTCTTAGCTTTGTCTTAAGCCTCCTGCAGACTGTGAGAATTTAGCTTATAAGTTTAGTTCAGCTACACTCTGCAACATGCGACATGGATCCAACAAACTTGGGCATGACATCAAGTTAAAGTATGCAGACTGTATGATGACATCACCGACTGAATCACAGGCTATGACCTACGTCCAACAACATCAATACGCAAGAGCAAAACGTTGGTGTGCAAATCCAGCCCTCGCTGGAGTTGTATTTATATGTGTTTGAATGCCAATTGTGCAATGAAAGTACGAAATTAGTATTTGCATCTACATGCATTTAGCATTTACTGGCAGAGTCGTGCTGATCAGTGTGTTATTTCATGCTGCATTTCTGTTAGCTGGTCTGTCGCCATAGGTCACAACAGTCAAACAATGAGATTCTCATCCCAAATTATTATTAAACAATTCCCCTAATTTCTTGCAAATTTTTGGGTCATATCTTCTTGTCGCCAATTGCATTCTTCTCATGTTTTTGAAAGAAATCAAGCCAATTTGCTCAGGTTTCAAGGGGTTAAATTATCATTACGCTCCTAAAATTAGTGAAAATATATCCCTCGGTTTTCCATTTCTTAGGCCTTCACATTAATATTGTTTTCAGTCTATTTGTATCCTCTCAGCCTTTTTTGCCTCTGCACTCCTCCTCACACGGTGACTCAGCCCTGTTAAAGCATGCAGGGCTCTTCCTGACTCCGGGGCAGATGTTTTGCCTTCCAGGCATTTCATTTTGACAGCGGAACCCATTTTTACGAGGCATTCATTGTGTGTAATTGCTCTCATAATAGCCTGGTCCCTCCGTAGTGAAAATAAAACCAGTCAGAGCTGAAAGTGCATCTGCTTACTGCTCGGCGTTTGATGGAAAACATCCTACAGAGCTGAGCCGGCCTGTGAGCGCTAACCAAATGAAGGCATCCTAATCAAATGTGACCTTCTCCTTCTCCACTCACCCATGCTAATAATGGCTTTCACTTCTCTGCCCAAGGTGCTCTCTCACTCTCATCTGCTCCTCTCCGAGACCTTACTGTGACACAACAAGGAATGATAATAAGAAATCAAATGAATCCAGCAAAGTAAATTAAACAACATCAGGGTAATGGTCATTTCACTTGAGTGCCATCATTGTTTCTCCACCGTCTCCCTCAGAGGCTGGGAGACTCTCTGGGGACTCTTAGGATGTGCAGCAGCAGAGCTCTGTCATGTAGCCAACAGAGGTCACTATGCTATTTAGCAAGCTTGGCTACAAATTCTATTTGTCAGCTGTTTTTACACTGTTTTCTGCTGCGTTATATCTATTCCACCTGGGGAAATGTGTTGTGTTTTTTACTCCAATACATTTATCTGGCAGCAGTAGTTACTTTCTAGATCATGATTTGTTTGTTCATTTCTTCATTTAGTCAATTTCCTGTTTTAGTTTTATTTTGTTTGTCGCTTATTGTTTGAGATCCCCACGTCCTGTCAAGATTCCCTCCTGTGTGATTATCTGCCCTGCACCTAATGTGTGACCTGTGTCTGATTGTCACGCCTGTGTGTTTTTAAGTTACCCTCCTCTTGTGTATATGAGCTGCATGTCCTCTTCCCTCTGTCCCATTTCGTCTTTGTCTTGGTAGCAAGCATTCCAGCCGTTTTTCCTTCTAAGCTTTCTCATGCCTGTAAGTTTAGGACTGTTTTGTTTGCTTCATTGACTGACCTCTCATGTACCACACCTGACTGAAAGACCTTGATTATCTCATACCTCAACTGCCTCAGAGTCGTGCGTGTGGGTCTATTCCCTGTTTTCATAAATTTTTCATTGAAAATTTGATTATAATTTTAATTATAATTTTTTGTAAAATGCCTAATCCATAAATTCAAATGCTGAGGTGGAAGAAAAATTGTTGCTTTTATGTGAAAGCAAGAGAGAAACCTCAAACTGCTAGAATGCCAGCTCATATTAAGTCTGCCCAGCTGTAAACTCCCTGCTGGATCGGCAAACTTTCTGTTGCTGCCTTTACACAGTTTAAACCTTGCCTGCTTAAAACACCTGCCTGGGGTTTTGCTTTGTCTGAATTCAAGTTGCAATAGCCACTACTGTGTCCAACTCTTGACATTCCACCCACTGTCCTCCAGGCAAATAGTGTCCTAGCAGTGAAGAGAGGCAAAGAGTTAAGCTGAGCAAATTAACATGCTGTGCATACAAAACACAATGGAAAATCAATTATGGTCAGTGTTGAGATCATAGACTGTATGTTAAGATAATAATAATAATAATACATTTCATGGTACACAAAGACACTTTACATAAGTTATACAAGACAAAACACTAAAATACATATTTCAAACATTAAACCTTAGGGACATTTTGGTGCATTTTAAACACTTTTCGTTCTTCATTGTTTGATACATTTTTGGCAAGATTATGTATTTTTGTTTAATCTGTGAATTTCCAGCTCTGCTCCTGCAATAAGTCTAAAATACACTGGAAAGAAAATTGTTACATTCAGACTGTTAAGTGTAAAAAATGTTCCATTGAAACCCATTCAAACTGACATTTTTGATCCCACAACCATCAAAGCATAAAAACATGTATTGTACTATTTCTGGATGTCATTCTGGGCTTTTGCCTTGGAATTTGTCATTTTTACTATTTTAAAACTGATGACGTCATTTTTACCATAATTGGCACATGGAGAAAATACATGCTATTTCTGCTAGGTGCACTGTCATAATCATTGTTGCTGCTAATCACTGACATATCCCAGACTGTGATCATCAAAAACAATTTGAAAAAAACTTAGTATGTATTATTCTGTAAAAATCTAAATCTAATCTTAATCTCAAAACATTGGCATCATGACAAAATCCTGGCATTTAAAGGGTTGAAATTCTCAAAATGACTGAATATTTTATATTTATGATTAGGACTGATCTTGGTTTGAAAATTTAACTCAATGAAATCAAAAAATAATATTAATTCATAATATTTTTCAAAGCTTGATTTTGAATTGATTTTGTGTGCAGAGTGATACGAGTGTATGTAATATTAAAGCAGACACTAAGGGTTAAAAGTGGTTGGATAAACAACAAGAATAAAGCTAAAATATCCCAGATTCTGTGTAGTAGCGATCTCCATGATATCGAGTTCCCACGGTCTCTTTCCCAATCCAAAGCACTGTCACTGAACATGAGCACACTGATTGGCACACACAGCTGTCAATCATGTCGTGAAATCCCTTTTTTTTGCATCAAATAAGTAATAATTAAAACCAAACTTATCAAAAAAAACAATCACTTAAATAAACATCAACTGATAAGAATAAACCTTGTTTGGGAACAATTTATTTTGCGTGTACTTTTAGTTTGGTCCATGTCCTAACCGCTGGAGGGGGCAGGGTTAATAACCTATACTGCAGCCAGCCACCAGGGGGCTATGAAGATGTTTTGGGTTCAGTTTTGAGCAGCTGTCATGGCATCCATCTTTATGATTGAGATGGCCATGGTCATGTGACCTTGGCTTTGCACTTTATAACTGTCCTTTGAGGTCTCACCCGTGGGGACTTGGGAGTATACTACGCAGTGTCCCCTGTGTGCAAATATTCGGTGGCAGATCTATTAACAGAGTGTGTTGTGCGAACATCTGAAGCGTCCCTGAAGACACCGTGTAGCAGGACTATTAAACCCATCTCTGTGATAAACTGTTGGAAAACATGGGACATAATACATCTACAAAGACATCTCAAGTTTGCAGTGATTGGAAATCTAATACCCCCTTCAGCAAAACAAGAGGACAGTGGCAAATAAATGAGGATGCTTTGCTGTATTGATTGACCCTGTGTAATAATAGAACAAGGATAAAACAAGGCAGCTCATGAATGTATTCTTTATAGCACATGAAGCTGCACAGTCTCATGTGTGGTGTCTTAGTTTCCAGGAGAAACACAGATCTTAGTACAGCCCTGCACTGGTGCACGGATCCCTCACAGTGTGCGAGAAGCCAAAGATGGCAGCTGCAAGTACACACACACACACACACACACACACACACACGTACATACCTTTTTAATGCAAGCACTTGATTTGTTTGCAGGTAACAACCTCCTGTTTAATGAATGCTAATTTCTTCATGCAGTAAACCATCTGCTGTTGCTGAGATGTTGCTGGTACATTTATTATCCCTGCATGTATTCTAACATCTAATAAAGCAAATATTTGGGTTTTTTAAAAGGATTGTTTATTTGTAAAAACTGAAGGAGCAACATTTGGGGCTGAAAAATGAAACCAGGACAAAAGTGCCAAAAACTGCAATTCCTCTAATGACCACTTGAGGGTGATTCCAAGAGTGAGTCTGTCCCCATAAAACCCCATATTAAAATGGCCAACTTTACAACAGAAATGAACATGTTTCTAGGCTAGTACAAAACATGGTTTTGATCTCTATAGCTAATTCCAACATTCATGAGAATTGTACAGGCACTTGTATAGTACAGTGAACTTATATATAAATCCCGGGCTCAAAGTTATGCATAATTAAGTGTGTGGCTGCTTTGATAACCCCAGATTGACAGAGTGCTGGCGTCACTGTCACTATTTCAGCGAGTTTTCAGTTCATGAAAGTTAATAGTAACTTTAGTTGCCTAACAAAAGTCTTGGTTAGTGGTTGGTTGTACTAAAAGAGTTGTATGCTAAGTTTTTTCAGTGAGTACATTTTATTTTATTGGTTTAAGCCCATATTTTTGCTAGCTAATATCGTCCAAATATCTTTCCGTTTTACAATGTGAGGGGAAAAAAAGCCAAACTCAGGGTTTCAAACTGGTAGTCCACAAACCAATTGGTGGCGTGGCTACACCCATACAGTCTATGGTGAAAACTTAGAACACTATTGTTCTGCCTTTAGCAATTTCCAAAAACATCAAACTAAATAAAAACAAAGTAGAAGGAAAGAAAAGAGTAAAAAAAGGTAATGTGCAAGATAAATCGTACAGTGCACGCTTCTTAAAAAAATAAAGATGGTACAAAAATACAACTCTCCATTAAACCTCTTTATTTGGTTTGGTTCATTGCACTTTATATTTAACCTTGACATTTAAGATAAAGTATCTATGTAAGATACTTTATTTATCTAAGAATATGTAAGGATGTAAAACAAAATTACGTCCAGATGATAGTTACACAGCAATTCATTACCAGCCATCCCAAACCTTACATTGTGGATTTTTTCCTTACATTGAAGGGGATCTTCACTGTAGTAAAGCATGCTATTAATTTACTGATCTTTGTGAGAAGTGGAGGTCAGATTTCCAGTTATTAAAAAGCAATGTACATATGATCTATTTGTAGTGTGTTTTATTCCTCCTATGGATAACTGTCCCGCTGGTCCATCCTGATGGGAGCATGAATGTGCTCAGTAACTAAGTGATCTGCCTAATGCATATTAATATTTCATAAGCATTAATCTCTTGTAGAAATCCAGCAATTAATTTT